>NC_092151.1:60513058-60813058 GCF_045791955.1 Oncorhynchus clarkii lewisi | reverse complement strand
TGGGGGTTGCGGACCAACTGTGGGCAGAGGCTGCAGACCTAGTGGGGCAGAGAACTTATAGCTTGGCGGAGCAGTGGACTGAGGTCTAACTAAAGCTGGAGACAGCGAAACTAGAACGGCAGATGGCTGGGAGCCTAGTACTGATAACGTTGGGCCGGCCGGGGAGAACTGACCCTGGACCTGCCAGGGTGAACTGACCCTGGACCTACCAGGGAGAACGACAGAGCTGGGAGAGTGGTAGATCTTTGGGCCTACTGGTAGATTAGGTAACTCTGAGCCTAGCGGCGTAGGAACCTGATGACTCACATGGGCTAGGGACTGAGGGCTGACTAGGGCAGGAGAAAGCGGACCTAGTACAACTAGTACAAAGAGGACCTGGTGGTAAAGACTGAGGGCCTAGCACAGGAAACTTGTGACCTAGCAGGTCAGGAGGCTGAAAGCCTGGCCAGCTAGGGATCTGCAGGCTGAATAGGTTTGAAGACAACAAGCCCAATGCAGTTAACTTTGGGCCTAGTAGGGCAGGAGGCTGTAAACCTAGCAGTCTAGGCATCTGCCGACCAACTAAGGCAGGAGACTGCAGACCTGCAAATGGGGCAGCTAACTTAGGGCTTAGCTCTTACGGGGGCTATAAGCCTGGTGGGCTAGGGAGCTGCAGGGGCCCCCGGCCTGACGGTGGAGCAAACATAGGACATATCTGGGTAGGTTGCTTATGGCTTGGCAGAGCAGCAAACTTAGGGGCTATTAGGGCAGGGATCATAGTGCTAGGCCCCCAGTCATATTCCATTCTAAGGCAGAAGTCCCGGAACCTAAGTCAGAACAGTGTGAACCTGGGTGGGGTCTAGAGTGGTGACGGTCAGGAGAGTAGCGGTAGAAATGGTGCTCCCGCGGTGGTGAGTACGCCCTCCTGATCTCTTCCTGCACATGACGCAGGTCTCCGTAAAAATCTGGTTATCGCCCAACCCTAATGTGGTCACTCCCTGACCGCTGAGGCCTGGAGCTGGGTTTGGACGACTGTAGGATGTGAGAGGTGTGTAAGGCCTCACAGCTCACTGGTACGCCATCACTGTAGCCAGGTCAGCATCCTAACGATTCGAAGAACCTTGAAAAAACAGCTAGCTGGAGCTCGTCTGAGCGTTCGGCTGGGAATTCCCTCATCGCTAGTACGTAATGCTGATTGTTATGGTTCTGACTCGCTACCGGCTGTCAGGCTAGAACAAGGCAGATGTGTCCATATCCAGAGTTGTCTCTTGATCCCCACCACACAGTTGTGCGCACACACACACACACACACATCATAGGGGTAATCTTTGTGTTACAATTAGGAATGGACTTGTATAGGGGAAAGGATGTGGCCGACCGCTCAGACGAGCTCCAGCTAGCTGTTTTTTCACCACTACTGCAAACTGAAATGCCCTCCAAGCCTTAGCTGGCTTTGTATTTTAGGCCTTATCTTTTCCTTACAATGTTTCTGCTTTGCCTCTCCTTTCCCCTTCTCAGTACTGCGATTCTTCCTGGAGTACCAGTGGTTGATTGACTTTGCAGTGTATGCCATGGGCATCTACCTTTTCACCGAGGGCTACTTTTGTGTAGTGGACCCTGCCAAGGAGGTCCACATTGGGGCCATCTGGTGTGTGCTGACCGTTCTCTGCTGCCTGTATCCTTCAGTTCACCCTCGCTCTGGAAGCCCACAATAGTATTACAATTTTGCTAAAGTAATATTATGAACTATTCCTAAGAAAACAGCTCTAAGTACTATGTTACAATGTCAACTTAGACTAACTGAAGTTGTACTCACTGTACTTGCCAATGTTATTATGTAAGAACTGTGTTAGTCACTTTCTACAAAGTGGGACCCTGGTAAATGAATAACCCAAACATGTACTGTGCCAGAAAAATACTCGGATGCATCAATATTGTGCTGCTCCTTGATCGGAGCTGTTTTGTTTCCAAAGGACTGTCCGGTTGTCCCTGTGTTTCCCTTAACTCTCACAGGAAAACCCTCCACTCCCTGATGGGCCACTACTTCAGGTCTGACGAGGGAGGCGAGCGCTCGGTGTGCCTGGCCTTTGGCTTCCTGTCTCTGCTGGTGGCCATGCTGGTGCTGGTGGTCAGAGAGGACTACCTGGAGTTTGGCCTGGAGCCTGGTATGTGCACTACATTAACCCCTACTATGGCACGCCCCATTAGGCTATGTATAACACATTTATTTAGTTAATTTTATCATTTCAGTTTGGGCTTTTTCATGTTTTGTATTGCAGGTTTTAACAGTCTTTTTGACAACCTTGAGGTTTTCGCAAAACATCAAGGCTTTGCTGAGTGGTCGTAAGTATCTTTTAGTTGGACAGTTGAATTTTTTTTCCTTCCAAAAGTTTAAATCACAACTTGGGTCCATAGAATAGTTGCCAGTCATTCATTGACCGACAATATGCTTTTAGTGATCTGTGTTGGCAAATGTGCCCCTTTAATGTTTGCTATTATATTTGGACTCCCATCAGAGTCCCTGTGACCAAGCTGACTGTGAAGTTGGGTCTGGCTGCCATCTGTGCTTTTATTGGTGCTTTGCTGGCCTTCCCTGGCCTCCGCCTAGCCCAGACCCACCTGGACGCAGTTCAGATGAACTCAGACCGCCCATTCATCCAGTAAGAACACATAAACACTTATTTAACTGTGAAACCAAATAACCAACTGGTTCCACTGACTAGTAATGTCTTACTGTTTGGGTGTTGTGTTGTTTTCTGCTTCCCTTAGAATGTTGTTGCACATGAGCTTCCTGGCCCCAGTGGTGGTGATCGTGTTGTGGATCAAACCCATTGCTAGGGATTTCCTGGGGAACGCTCCAATGGGGAAGACCTCAGTCACCCTGTAAGTGTGTGTTTGTTTCCTGGACTCCAATATTACCAATGTGACCATTTGGCACCCTTGTGCTGATTCCATCTCAAGGTGTTAACAGATCTCCTGTGTGTGTGTGTGTGTGTGTGTGTGTGTGTGTGTGTGTGTGTGTGTGTGTGTGTGTGTGTGTGTGTGTGTGTGTGTGTGATATTCCCAGTATGTCAAGCGCGGTGTTTGACAGTGTTCGTCTGTGGACAGTGGTGGTTCTGTGCTGCCTGAGGCTGGCCCTCACCCGCTACCACATGCAAGCCTACCTCAACCTCTCCCAGAAGTGGGTGGACCAGATGAAGAAGGAGGCGGGGCGCATTGCCGCCATCGACATCCAGAGGAAGGTCCGACAACACATCTAAATGGCAACGTTTTCATGTGAAAGCAATTATTTTGAGTTGTTTGGAGAACCAGATGAGACCTTAAACCCATGAGTCTTTTGACGTTGTTGTCCTTCCAGGTGACCCGTGTGTTCTGCTACCTGACCATAGTCACCCTGCAGTACATGGTCCCTGTTCTACTCATCCTCTTCTCTACTCTGGCTCTGAAGGCCCTTGGTAAGACATGTACAGTACCTAACATGGCAACAACTAGCTTTGAGGGGGGGGGGGGAATGATTCATCGCTTTTTCTTATGTTCTAATAATACTTTCATTATTTATACACACTGCATATTTATTTATATACTGGATTCTTCACATATCTCACTAATATATCTACTGCTGTGCATGTCATTCTTAGCTGTTGTGTAAATTCCACTGATGTACATTTGCATAGATTGCATTTTGATACTGCTTCAGTGCTATTTGGGTTGTTAATTGGATTCATCCTGCCGTTCTTGATTTCTTGCTTTTTTTGTAGTTGTATTTTTCTTTACATGTTAGCTGTTTGACATTTGACTGCGTTGCTAGGAGCTAGTAGCATAAGTATTTTGGTACACTGCTATAACAGCCTGCTAAACTGTACGCAAACCACAAATTCGCATCCGATTTTTAGCGAGGCCTTAGGTGGCCCTACGTAAATGCTGAGAGTCTGCATTCTATAATTTAACAATATGGAGTTATGATAATATACCAACAGTTTCATCACAATGCTTGATCCATGGAAATGTAATGTATTTCAGTTGTGCCTTTCAAATGTCTCGTTGTAACACCCATTTGTCCCTACTGACTTTTTTGTATCTCAGGTGACTTCTCATGGAGTGGCGCAGAGCAGGCTCCGGGGGTGACCCCTGCCCTGGTAATGCCCACGGTCTCTCCCGTCCTGCCAGGGCTGGAGGAGGACGAAGAGGGGGTGGAGGACATGGAGGAGGACATCCAGGCCACGGTGGCCCGTCTAACCGAGGGCTTCTCTGCCCTGCGCTCCGTCCTCACCCCCCTCTTCTTCAGAGGCCTCTTTGCCTTCCTCACCTGGTGGGTGGCCGCCTGCCAAGTCATCAGCAGCCTGTTTGGCATTTACTTCCACCAGTACCTCATGCAGAACTGAAGAGGACTACACTACCCATAATCTCTAGCTAACACCGTGCCAGTGTTCCAGGCAGGTCAAACTCAATACAACAAATGGACAGGATGTGTGCTCCTGTCTGTTACTGTAACAAAGGTGTCACCGATATCAAAAGGGATGTGATGGTTTCTGACATGCTGACACCTTACTACTACTACCTTGTTGTCCTGTGGGCCCAGTCAGACCCTTAGACCTTGACCAGGACTATGATGAAATGCTGTATAATGTGGACTGGATTCTGTCCAACTGCTATGTATCACATTTCTCTGTTTTAACAAATGCATTTGAAGCCAGTGTTACTTTTTTATTTTTTATTTTATCATATAGTATCAGGCAATGTTGCAAATGAGCTGTTTCTAGTCGGAAAAGGTACCACTACTTCCAGCCTAGTTTGCTAGTAGAGGCTGATTTCAGAAGTGCTTGATGCTTAATTTATTTTCGTCCTTTAGTTCTGCTGTACCGTACTGATTGTAATGAACCCGTGGAGTTCAGTCTATTCAGCAGTCATCACCACTCGACCGTCCATTCTCCTTAATCATTAGTTACCCACCTTTTAAAACAAAGCACTGAGGATATTTTACTGTGTTTTAATAGAGGTATTCAGTGAAGAATTCTAAGTGCCTGGAAACTCAGGGATTTTGAGTCAATGATAAGATATCTCTTTTTTTTCTGCCAAATAGTAGACGGGTGATAACAGCTATCTGTATCATTCAATAACACTCCAGCCCAGCCTGGATTTGGCAACTCTTACCTGTATTAGCAACCATCTTTCAGTCCCAACAAAGTTTGTCAGTTGAATTTGTTTGAACAAAGTATTTCCTGCGTTTTGTTTTGCTGCCAAACAATCATTTACACTTAAAGCGTCAATCAGCAGTTGAAACAATAACGAAGCACCTTCCCCGCCCCTGTTTCGGTAAAAGCTGAGGGATGGGGAGGGAAAATGTAACCACTCTTTAATGTATAGATAGAGCTATGGATTGCAAGGACTGACCATCCATGATATCAAAATGATAGTTTTAACTGTGTTTTGAGGCTATATAGTTTTCTATATACTTTGTTTACAAACATTGGAGTAAAACAAGCTTATTTGGGTTCTGATTGGGGTAGAACACTTGAACTGAGCTCATGAGGCATTAATAAGTTATATTCTTCAAGAATCAATGGGTACAATTTATGTAGTGAAACATTTTATGTAGCAACTGCAGATTGCCCCTTTTTAGGATGATGTAGGCTTAGAACAAATCTTGCCTAAAACTTAAACCTAGGTCTGAAATGTGTTGCTGATTTTGTAGTGTCAACGGTTTAAAAAAAAAAAAAATGTATTTACTTATTTATACTCTATTGCCACTGATCATGTTGGAAAGGTACAGGTGTCATGCTGTTGGACGTTTGGGTCGTTTTGTTTTTGGAAAGTGTGATTTCTGTGTTTAAAAAAAAAAAATCAGATTGATTGAATGTTTGGTATTCATTTTACGTTGTGTGGTTTGTATGAAAATGTTTTTTTCAACAAAACACTTATGAATGCATGGTTTGAACTTTTAGTTGTATACAAAATGTTTTATTCTGTTGTCTGTGTGGCAAATGTTACTGGCTTATGAAATTATTAAACTCTTGTTTTAAATCTTGTCTTTTTATTATCGGTGATTAATCACACCTTAGTCACACCTTAATCACACCTTAGCCAATAACACACGTTTAAATTATCCCAGCAAAATGTTTTAATTAAAATTGTAGCTTTTCATTTCTCCCACTGACTTGTCTTGTATATCATATAGTGTGGGAGAAAAGAAAGGGCTTTTTCAAAGTTAATTCACCATTTGACAAAATACATCATCCGTGACAATGGTGTCTAGCTGCTGAATTGACCCTCACCTCTGACCTTAACCTCCAGAGTGGATAATATTTTAATCGTTGATAATTTCACTGCACTTATTCCTCCAACAATCGAATATATTTGTGTTAAATATATTTAGATTTTTGTGTGGTCAATTTCATTTAGCTTTTTAGCAATGTGATGCAGTATCACAATTTAACATTGTTCCGCCTCAAATTGTATATTTTTTTCTGGATATCACTCCTACTGTGGAATGATATTGTTAAAAACAGCTGGATATTGTACAGCAAACTTCTGTCAGATATCCCTGGTAATAAGTAACAAAGGCTTCCCTCAGATGTGTCACAGCCAGACTGCGGCCCGCAGGGTGTTATTCAGAGCTGACATGATTTATTGGAGATATTATTTGACTTCCACATCCAGTCAAAACCCACAAAGATGCCCAATTTAGAGAGGGACGGCCCCTTGTCTGAGCCTTTATGTGCCGGTGAGTTGGGATATGCTTCAATGGAGGAAATCGTGCTCAAACACTGAGAAAACTTACCAGAGAGGGGAGCAGTTAACACCTATTATTATGGATGGCTGAGATTCTGATCCTAAATATCTCTTGCAATAACAGAATACTTTGACAGTTCAACAATAGATTTTTATATGATGTGCTGGAAAACTGAGTGAAATGTTTAAGAAATATTCCCCCCCTGTTTAATCTCATCATTCATTTCCATTTGTGACACTTTTGAGCCCCCCCCCCCCCCCCCCCCCCCCTTCCGAGTACACCATCATGATCTGTAAACAAATCTGTGCACCAAGATGCAATTTGATGCTGGGGTAAATTTACTGTTGAAGAAAAAGCCCCTTTATAATAAAGCCATAATAATGCTTGCCATGTGGCATAGGCTACAGTTGAGCCTATGGCTTCATCTTCATCATTAGGTAGGTCAGTGTGCCAATGGAAATTTGATTTAGTAGCCTACTGTAGCCATTGTTATATATATACTGTATACTGTATATATTTCCTCCTAATATTGTACAATCTGTGTGTTGCTTCATTGACCTGGCTATTGTATGTTTGAATTGAAGACCACATTGAGCTCAGCTTGTCAGTGTCAGAGTAGCCACTGATTTTGGCCATTTGTGTGAAATTAAAAAGATTCAATTAACGTCTTCTGTCATGTAAATGACGTAGAATTGCATGAAATGCATTTTTAAAAAGCTGCTAAAAATGTTCTCCATGTGTGGAAATCCTAAAAACGCATGTACTCAACTGTAGCCTATGCCACATGGCAAATGTTTTTATGGCTTTATTATAAAGGGACTTTTTGTTAAACAGTAAATTGACCACAAATCGAAAAGAACCTAAAGCCCCGGGGCCTATGATTTCTTAATCTGGCCCTATAGGCTACTCACGGTGATGGCCGATGCGCTCGTCGTGGCAATAGCCCATCTCAAGATGAGCTACTTTGAAAAACAATGCTTCTGTTAGCTACAAATTGGAAGTTGTTGAGAAAACATTGTTTCTATTGGTTCTACAGACTTCTCTTTTCAGTGGTAGGCCTTTGCTTCCAAACTGTGTGTTTTTCCTAGGATTGTATTTTTAAATCTGCAAAAGGCAACCAACCATAGAAATATAATACATTCAGTGCTGTGAAAAAGTATTTGCCTCTTTCAAAGTTTCTCTATTTTTGCATATTTTTTTACACAAAATGTTATCAGATCTTCAACCAAAACCTAATATTAGATAAAGGGAACCTGAGTGAACAAATAACACAACAATTACATACTTTTTTTCATTAATATTGTAAACAAAGTTATGTAACACCCAATGCCCCTGTGTGAAAGAGTAATTGCCCCCTTACACTCAATAACTGGTTGTGCAACATTTAGCTGCAATGACTCCAACCAAACCAACCAACTTTCTGCATTCATTGATCAGCCTCTCACATCACTGTGGAGGATTTCTGTCCCACTCTTCCATGCAGAACTGCTTTAACTCAGCGATATTTGTGGGTTTTCAAGCACGGACTGCTAATTTCAATCCTGCCACAACAATTGGGATTGGCCTTTCAAAAACTTCAAATTTGTTGCTTTTTAGCCATTTTCATGTAGACTTGATTGCGTGTTTGAGATCATTGTCTTGCTGCATGACCCAGCTGCGCAAGAGTGGGACAAAATTAATCCACAGCGATGTGAGACTGAACAAAAACTACAGGAAGCATTTGGTTGCAGGAATTGCAGCTAAAGGTGGCACAACCAGTTATTGAGTGTAAGAGGGCAATTACTTTTTCACACAGGAATATTGGATGTTGAATAACTTTGTTAATTAAATAAATAAATAAAGTATCTATTTTTTTGTTATTTGTAAACTCAGGTTCCCTTGATCTAATATTAGGTTTTCGTTGAAGCTCTGATAACATTTAGAATTAAAAAGATGAGAATGGGGCAAATACTTTTCCTTCATTTTGACTTTTCCTTCACCTGTTAGTGCTTGTGATAAAACTTATTCCAGTTATTTTTTATGAACTATTGATACTCTGTGGATAAATTATGCTCTCTGGTTTATTTTGAACATCGAGAGATTGTGTGGCAGGGTGTGTGTGGCTAGGCTCAATAAAAAAAAAAAATTGAACCTAGCCCCCCTGACTCACACAATTGACCAGTCACATGTATTTATTATGCAGTTTATTATAAAAATATATATATATATTAAAAAATCAGTTACCCAATCAAGGTAGGGCCCCCCAGTTACCCACATGGGCCCCCTACCTTCTCTCCTCCTACCATCTGATGATTAGCAGTGCAGCAGCAGGCTATTTATTTTTTTTACTATTTGCTGCCTCTTGGGCCCCCCACGGGCCGGGGCCCAGGGGCTTCAGCCCCAGTAAGCCCCTGCATTAAGCTGGCTCTGATTGTCCCTCCAGGTAAAAGGCAAATACAAAGCACTGTATATGGCCAGGCAGGCCCAGGCCTCTACTAGCCTCTGACAGGTCTGGGAGAGTGTCCAGCTTAATGAACTGGAAGATGACAGGGTTGACATATCTATATAATCACATTAATTATGTGCATGTGTTTGGAGGCCCCATGTCTGCCGTCTGCAGCCGCCAGGGCTGTTGCTATAGGGACCAGGCAGCAACCAGGCAGAGGAGACTTCAGACATGGCCTGCAGACTGGCCCTATCCTCAAGGGAGCTGCCCAGACACGACCCCTGTGACACTCTTTTCATTTGGGGAGCAGAGAGGGTGTGCTGACACAGTGTGGGAAAGGGATCATTCTAGCCAATTTCCTCCCAGTCAGTCTAAATTGCAGGGAAATGCTCTATAAGGAGGCATAGAGAAGTGTATTCACTGTATGTGATGTCCAGCTGTGATTGTAAGGCATCGTGTACTGTATGCACACTGTCTTTTAATGTTGAAAGCTTTTGGGCTTTTTGAGTGTTCCTCCATTCTTGTTCTCCCCTCAGCTGGAACTTGGTGGCTTGACAGAGTGGTCTGACATTATAATGAGTGACCAGATGTTTTCAATGGACACATGAAAGATAGATACACGTGGCAAATATCATTGTATCTGTCTTCAGATTAATTTACATCGAAAGGAAATGCTGTGACTTCTAAATCACATTTAGAAATATTTTAAAAATCAGTCAATTAGATTTACAGCCCTAAGGTGGTCGAAATAACATACAAGTCAAATCATGTTCATTAAAAGACAGCCACATCATTAAAATAAGTATGAAGCCATGGGCTGTTTTGATAAATACAGCCAGCACTGATACTATTGATGTGCTGCAATAACCTGTGTTTAGAAAATATGTCAAATGTGAATGTATGCAAAAGAAATAATGTTTTTTCACGTTCTACATTTATCCACAAGTGAAATATACTGAACAAAAAATATAAACGGAACATGCAACAATTTCAAAGATTTTGCTGAGTTACAGTTCATAGAAGCAAATCAGTCAATTCAGTCAAATTCAGGTCCTGTTCTATGGCTTTTATATGACTAGGAATACAGCTATGCATCTGTTGGTTACAGAGACGCCATAAAAAAGGTAGGGGCGTGGTGAGCATTTTCCCTTTGAAGTCAGTTAAGATGCCGAACTGCAGTCAGGTCAAGACCCTAGTGAGGACGACGAGTATAATCTAAAATGACGTTGGAGGCAGCAGAGAAATTAACATAAAATTCTCTGCCAACAGCCCTGCTGGACACTCCTGCAGTCAGCATGCCAATTGCACACTCCCTCAAAACTTGATACATCTGTGGCATTGCGCATTCCTATAATGGTCTTTTATTGTCCCCCAGCACAAGGTGCACCTGTGTAATGATCAGCTTTGTAATATGCCACACCTGTCGTATGGATGGTTTACCTTGGCAAAGGAGAAATGCTCAAGAACAGGGATGTAAACAAATTTGCGCACAACATTTCAGAGAAATAAACTTTTTGTGTGTATGAGACATTTCTGGGATCTTTTATTTCAGTTCACGAAACATGGGACCAACACTTTACATGTTGTGTTTATATTTTTGTTCAGTGTAATTTGTGTCAATATGGACACATATATACAAATTAATTTCATGTTGTCAACCATAACTTGAAGTGCTCTATGTGTATGTCTTCAATACACTAATGATGCAGTTTTATCTTAATACCATCACAGTCCACTGCTTGAACCTGTTTGTCAGATGAAATCAGATGATGAAATTTCTTTTTGTCAGATGAATTAACAACCACTAGTAATGGCTGATTCTGTCCTGCATTCTGTCTTGCCTCCAGAGTGATAGTGTGAAATATGTTGCCCTCTTGTGGACAAAATAGTTAACTTCAATGTACACACAAACCCACAATGAGAAACAAAATGGATACAAGGTCATTTTACATTATACATTTTTGCAGACTTTTTAAACACAAAATGGATAAATGAAACAATAACACACCAAAAATCCAGTGCATACTACACAAACATCATTAAAAAAATAATAATCAAAAACACAAACTCACACAAGCAATAAAAAGTGTCTTGTTTTTTTCATAGACAAAAGTTAACTTAAGTTGATTTGTGTCTGATTCTCAACATACCTTATTCCCATTGCCCCACTGACAATTAATCAAATGCTTCCCTTTCCACACTTTTGCAGGGCTGGATTACCAAACGGGCACACAGGGGTTGGGGGCCACCTGGAGGTCGGGTTCCCCCCCAGCTATCATATGATACCAAAATGTGTCGAATTGCAGGAAATGTGCTTTACAACTGCAAAAATGTCTCTCAACCTCTTGGCAAAATGTGAACAATAGCATGAGATGAGCTACAAAACGGTACATTTTTCTCTATGACCCATACCAAAAAGTGTAGAATTGCAGAAAATGTGCTTTAAAAATGTAACATTTTCTCTTAGCCTCATGACAAAATGTAGAATTGTAATATAAGATTTGGTATGGGTCATCATATCCTCAAAAGGTTTTTGCTCGGCCTCCGACCGCAAGGCACTACACATGGTAGTGTGTACGGCCCAGTACATCACTGGGACCAAGCTTCCTGCCATCCAGGACCTCTATACCACGTGGTGCAGAGGAAGGCCCAAATAATTGTCAAAGACTCCAGCCACCCTAGTCATAGACTGTTCCCTCTGCTACCGCATGGCAAGCGGTACCGGAGCGCCAAGTCTAGGTCCAAGTGGTACCGGAGCGCCAAGCCTAGGTCCAAGTGGCTCCTAAATAGCTTCTACCCCCAAGCCATAAGACTCCTGAACAGCTAATCCAATGGCTGCCCAGACTATTTGCACTCCCCCCCCCCCCCACCCCAGAACGCTGCTGCTACTCTCTGTTATTATCTATGCATAGTCACTTTAATACCTACATGTACATATTACCTCTATTACCTCGACACCGGGGTAACTATATTACCTCGACACCGGGGTAACCATATTACCTCGACACCGGGGTAACTATATTACCTCGACACCGGGGTAACTATATTACCTCGACACCGGGGTAACCATATTACCTCGACACCGGGGTAACTATATTACCTCGACACCGGGGTAACCATATTACCTCGACACCGGGGTAACCATATTACCTCGACACCGGGGTAACTATATTACCTCGACACCGGGGTAACCATATTACCTCGACACCGGGGTAACCATATTACCTCGACACCGGGGTAACTATATTACCTCGACACCGGGGTAACCATATTACCTCGACACCGGGGTAACCATATTACCTCGACACCGGGGTAACTATATTACCTCGACACCGGGGTAACCATATTACCTCGACACCGGGGTAACTATATTACCTCGACACCGGGGTAACCATATTACCTCGACACCGGGGTAACTATATTACCTCGACACCGGGGTAACCATATTACCTCGACACCGGGGTAACCATATTACCTCGACACCGGGGTAACTATATTACCTCGACACCGGGGTAACCATATTACCTCGACACCGGGGTAACTATATTACCTCGACACCGGGGTAACCATATTACCTCGACACCGGGGTAACTATATTACCTCGACACCGGGGTAACCATATTACCTCGACACCGGGGTAACCATATTACCTCGACACCGGGGTAACTATATTACCTCGACACCGGGGTAACCATATTACCTCGACACCGGGGTAACCATATTACCTCGACACCGGGGTAACCATATTACCTCGACACCGGGGTAACCATATTACCTCGACACCGGGGTAACCATATTACCTCGACACCGGGGTAACCATATTACCTCGACACCGGGGTAACCATATTACCTCGACACCGGGGTAACTATATTACCTCGACACCGGGGTAACCATATTACCTCGACACCGGGGTAACCATATTACCTCGACACCGGGGTAACCATATTACCTCGACACCGGGGTAACCATATTACCTCCACACCGGGGTAACCATATTACCTCGACACCGGGGTAACCATATTACCTCGACACCGGGGTAACCATATTACCTCGACACCGGGGTAACTATATTACCTCGACACCGGGGTAACCATATTACCTCGACACCGGGGTAACCATATTACCTCGACACCGGGGTAACCATATTACCTCGACACCGGGGTAACTATATTACCTCGACACCGGGGTAACTATATTACCTCGACACCGGGGTAACTATATTACCTCGACACCGGGGTAACCATATTACCTCGACACCGGGGTAACCATATTACCTCGACACCGGGGTAACTATATTCCCTCGACACCGGGGTAACCATATTACCTCGACACCGGGGTAACCGGTACCCCCTGTATGTAGCTCCACTATTGTTATTTACTGCTGCTCTTTAATCATTTGTTATTCTTGTCTCTTACTTTTTTTTTATCTCTTACATAAAAACTGCATTGTTGGTTAACGGCTTGTAAGTAAGCATTTCACTGTAAGGTCTACTACACCATTTGATTTGATATGATATAAAACTGCACATTTTTCCCAATACAAAATATGTTGAAAAGCAGGGTACCTGGAGGTCGGTTCCCCAGTGACCCCAAATGCGGTAGTCCAGCCCTGAGCTTTTTAATTTATTTAAACAAAAAAAAAGCTCAACTTTATAAAATTATTATACTGAATATGGACCTTAATTGTTCGCAAGGGGGAATAGATTGAAGATGTATAATGATTACTACTGATGGATAATTCTTACATGCCTTTAGATATTTTTAGAAATACATTAGATGCAAACTTTGGTTTATATTGAATATTCATATTTAAGAAAATAAACACATTACATATCCTTTGGTCTTAAATTGATGTCATAATTTTTCATGATTAAGGCCAGTGTCCAAAAAGAAATAATTAAACTATGCAGGATATAGTGTAAAAACAAACAGCTTTGCTCAGTATTATTAAAAGCAACACTAAACCTTTGTAATGGAACCAATGATCTAAATCCCTGAGAGACTTAAAAATGCACAGATTTTCAATACAAAAATCCATAAGTGGAGATTACATTTTTGTTTTTCTGTGATCAATTCCTATCCAGACCAACTTCCCACTCACTATCACGAGGCCATGCCCATTGAGACCATGATAGATGAATAGAACCTTGCTGCTCCCTAATCGGTCTCCTGTGAGCTGACCACTTCATTGATTTTGGGCTGAAGGATAAACTAAGCATGAAAGTTATATATATGTACATTAAATGGGGACCTGAATGTGAAGCATTAATCTGAAACACTGTGCTCTAAATGACATGGCTAAATGACTGATGCTCTCACCCCTGCTCTGCTCTGTGCTGTAGCCCAAGCAGGAGGAGAGAACCACATTGATGTGTGGTTTGACACCCCTTTGAACCAACACGCAGACAAACCAACCAAACCCAACAACAGCACACCCACGGTATCTCCTCACTGTATCAAAATCAGAGAGGCAGTGCCACATGTTCATTGCCTACAATGGAGAGTCCAGCCCAGCTCTAAGGGGGGTATTTCTTTCCTCTGGGATGATGTGAACGAGTGAACTCATCACCTCTCTCTGTGTGTTGGAAACCATGTGGCAGGATTTTTGTGTGTGGTAGTCGCTGCCAGCTATCTCTGCCACCCATCGCTGATTTCTAATTGCCTCAGGGGCAGCCCTCCTTTCTCCTCTGCCCCGTGCTGAGCCGGGTAGGGAACACCTCCTTTGGGGAAATCCTCTCTCTCATTGGCTGGGTAGGGCTCCTGGGGGGTGTGGTGAGCGGAATTGGAGGTGCTCATTGGAGAGTGCTGCCTCAGGTGGCGCACGGGCGGAGAGGTCGGGGAGCAGATGTGCTCCGGGGAGCAGCGCTCCGATTTGATGCTGAGGTTGAGGGAGGGGTGAGGAGGAGGGGTGGGGGTTGAGGACTGAGAAGGAAAAGAGCACCCTCCACTGGACATCCTGGTACACAGCAAGCGGACAGAGAAAAGAGAATAGTATATGCATGCATGATATAGTATGAAATTAATCCTCACTTGCTATTTTTCCTATAGAGGCCACTAGTGGACACACAACACTATCAGGTCCATCACTGTGCGAACACTGAGTAATTGAGTAAGGTGTATATGGGACGGCAGGTAGCCTAGTGGTTAGAGCGTTGGGCCAGTAACTGAAAGGTTGCTAGATTGAACCCCCGAGCTGACAAGGTAAAAATCTGTCGTTCTGCCCCTGAACAAGGAAGTTAACCCACTGTTCCTAGGCCATCATTGAAAATAAGAATTTGTTCTTAACTGACTTAACTGATAAATAAAATATCAGTGGTCTTACGCTGGGCTGAGGTGAGGTACATGCTGCTCCTGTGGTTGTGCTGTCTGCCATGGGTTCACAGTCCCACGCTGTAGACTCACAGCATGGGAGAAACCTGGGTGACTGTAGTCTGGGAGGGAAGAGGAGAATTATTGTAAATCACTAACTAAGAAGCAGGTGAAGATTTAAGAGGAGCAGAGCTGCAGCCTTACCAGATGGTCCAGCAGAGGAGAGGCTGTAGCCCCCCAGACCATGAGTCAGCAGACCTGTCTTCCCCATTGCCAGCATGTGGTTCCCTGGGTGCATGCCCGGGTACAGTATCCCTCTCTGAACATCACATGGAGAGAGAGATGTTTTCTTTGTCTTAGCAGGGAGTCCCATTGAGACTAAGGTCTCTTTTACAAGGGAGCCCTGCAAATACACACTTTACAAATACCACATGATACAAATATACAAGATTACCACAAAAAAACACACTCAAGAAAAAACAATCACATTCCTCAGCAAAGAGGTCCCCAATTAACAATTTGAACTGCCAAAGAGACTGAAGGGATCTCCAGAGTTAGCCATCCCTGAGACCGGGTATGGTAACTCATACGTCTTAAAGTTAGTAATGATGTTAGGTACGGGGGATGTTTTTGCAAGAGAGCTTTATAAATAAAAAGAGAGCAATAAATCGACCTGACAAGTAGGATTTAAGAGATCCTTACAGAACTGTTAAAGTTGGCGCGTGTGCCACCCATGCCTGGGTGGCTCTCTGTCCGCCGGTTCTCACTGCCCAGATTCAAAGGGGGAGGAGTCTTCATCTCCAAGGCACGGCTCAGGTTGCCATGGGAGAACATAGAGTTGCCAATACCTGAACAGAGAGAACACAAATAGGAAGTGAGAACAAGATGTTTCACTCACCGACAGAACACTCAATCACTCTCTCTCTCAATCTCTCTCATCGCTCTGCCTGTAAAAGTTCATTTTGGATCTCTAATAGACGTCTGCCACTTCAGATTACTTCAGATTACCAAAACGTACATTATTAATGTCAACCTGATAACAAAAAAATGTATTCACACACTTAGTAAGCATGATACATATTTTTACCATACATTTAGCTCTGATCTGTATTGATAATAAGGGCATATTACAAGCATCGTACAGTAGTGTATAGTCTTTCAAAATGCTGATTTAATTGACTACAAAGCTTGGTTGCGATCACACACCACTGAGTGGCATCTCTACACATGTCTACTAATAACTATATGGTGTGAAGAGTGAGGGGTTGAGCTGAGCTGAGATGACCAGCAGGTGCAACACACTCACTGCTCAGAAACCACAGATCAGCCTCCAGACGCTGTTTCACTTGTGGGGACTGTTTCAGACAGCACACACACACACTCACTTCCTGTGTGCACAGCTGGCTGCACAGAACTGAGATGGACTTACACTCATGGACACTCATTCACGCCAGCCATTCTGTAGACAAATCATGTCAAGAATGGTACCTCTAACACTCTAGGAATGTTTGCAAAGAGGAACTAGGGGGCCAGGTCACCTGAGTGTGGGGACATGAAGGCAGCATGGCAGTGGGGCCCTGCAGGGCTGGCTGAGCCTGGTCTGGGGCCCAGGGGCTTGAAGGCCGGGGGTCTGTGGGAGCTCGGGCTGGGGTTGGAGGAGTTGGGGTATCCATTCTCACAGCCAGTAGACACCAGGAACTGGGCCTCTGGTGAGTGCAAGGAGGGGGCCTGAGGAGAAATATGAGAGAGTGTCTGTTTGAGTTAAGATTTGAAAGTTAGGTTTATTGCAGCTGCATTGCAGAGCTAAAGTGCTCACTGAGTCACATGAATGGTTTGACTGTTCAATGGAATCATTTTCTCAAATGTAGCCATTATTCACAGAATAAAAGATAGCAATGAAACAACTTTAGTTAATGTACAGCCTTTGGCTCAGACAGCACCTGTCTGATAAGACCCGTGTGAGTACTAACGTAGTAGCGCTGGCGGGCCAGGGAGAGGTCCATGCCCTCGCTGTGTGGGCCATACTTCTCTGCTGCCACCTGCATGGGTTCCTCCGTGTCCAGCAGCTCTGTCCCGTCCAGGCCCAGGCCCTTCCTCCGCAGAGTCTACAGTAGCAGGACAGAGGAAAGAGCAACACACAGACATTACCTCAAGGATACGACAGCACTATTTATACTATTGATTCTTGGGGATGTCCTAACAATACCGAAGTGGACTGTACCAACATTGTTTTTTCAATGCTTTGTGGGGGAGCCCAAGTAAGCATTTCATAAACGTATACATTCCAACGTCAAAGCACTCTCAACAGTGTGTCTTTATTGGGAATGAATGTAATTGTAACCTTGCATATAATTATGCAACAGACTACTACACGTACAGGAGAACATGTTGAGTAATGTGTGGAGCTGTATTTATACCTCCAGTATGTCTGTGTTGGTCCTGCTCTCGTGAGGCTCGCTGTACTCTGTGTACTTGAGCAGGACCTTGTCCATGTCAGTGCTGGCGTACTGGAACAGACGGTTGGTGCTGTTGAAGATGATGAGGGCGATCTCACAGTCACACAGTACACTCAGCTCATACGCTTTCTTCATCAGGCCAAACTTACGCTTGGTGAATGTCACCTGGGAACAGAAATATATTGGTAGATGTATTATTTGGTCTGTGACTGTTTAACTATACCATGTCAAATGTAGTACTCAATCAAAAGTGATAGAATAATTAAGGAGTTGTACCTGTCGATTCCGCTGGTCTAGGATACGAGAGATTTGTATCTTCTTCCTTCCCATTGTGTTTACGGTCTGCGTGTCTGACAGATGGCTTAACACTGTGAAAATATATATATATATATATATATATAAAAAAATCTAAACTCAGTCATTTGAACTCATCCCGTTTTCAGCACAGCATGTAAATGTCATCCTAGTAATGAAAACGTTTAATTACGTTAACTTTATTTCATCAGGATAGCCCATTGAGATATATAGTATTTTGTAAATCTCAAGGCAACATCAACAGCCAAACCTACACACAATCAACACAATCAAACCTAGCTAACTTTCAAAAAGCAAACCATATGGTTGAGCCCTCTGGCCACTTCATAAAGGGTTACGGGTAAGCCCATACACAGTGGTGCCACTCAACCTTATCAAAATAAGAGCACCAACCACCATACAGTATGGGTCTTAACCTTCAGACAATTCTGATGGGAAAATGGCATGTGTTTTGTTTAAGCGACCTAAGTCCCACCCTTCCCCCTTGTCATGGCAGCCTGTTTATTTATACTCTGATGAGGCGATGGGGGATAAAGTTAGAGCAGTCTGACACCCCTCAGTCTGGGTTAACCTGGGACCAGAGCTAGCAGGGTTACAAATATAAACCAGTCAGCTTGTAAGGTACAACAGGCCCTGGTGAAACCAGCGGAAGTTAAACAGTGTGTTTTCCAGAAGGGAGAGTTCTACACCACCCCCTCTTCTCCCATGTTCAGGTTCAGAAAAAAATATGGTAGAGACATACAGGCAGTCCTGGTCATGTGGATGTAATAACTAAGGGCAGCCCACTGACTGGTAGGGCTGAAAATGACAGTTGGGATTGAGAAGAATATAGTGAAAATAAGTGAATGTTTGTACATGTCACGATCGTCGTAAGAAGCGGACCAAAATGCAGCGTGGTATGTGTTTAATTAAAGAAAGCACTGAACACTGAATACAAAACAATAAACTAATGTGACGCTATAATAAGAACTGTGCTGACACAAGCAACTGACATAGACATAGACAATCACCCACAGAATATGGCTGCCTAAATATGGTTCCCAATTAGAGACAACGATAGACAGCTGCCTCTAATTGAGAACCAATCTAGGCAACCATAGACATACAATTTACCTAGAAAGGAAACAGCCCCATAAACATACAAAACCCCTAGACAAGACAAACCACATACATCACCCATGTCACACCCTGACCTACCCAAAATAACAAGGAAAACAAAGAATACTAAGGTCAGGGTGTGACAGTACAGTGTATTCAGAAAGTATTCACACCCCTTGACTTTTTCCACATGTTGTTGTGTTACAAATTTATTTAATTGTAATTTTTGTCAACGATCTACACAAAATACATGACAAAACGTAATGTCGAACTGTAAGATAAATTCTAGCATTTGTAACAAAATATATAAATATTTATATATATATATATATATATACATACAGTTGAAGTCGGAAGTTTACATACACTCAATTTGTATTTGGTAGCATTGCCTTTAAATTGTTTAACTTGGGTCAAACGTTTCGGGTAGCCTTCCACAAGCTTCCCACAATAAGTTGGGTGAATTATGGTCCATTCCTCCTGACAGAGCTGGTGTAACTGAGTCAGGTTTGTAGGCCTCCTTGCTCGCACACGTTATTTCAGTTCTGCCCACAAATTTTCTATGGGGTTGAGGTCAGAGCTTTGTGATGGCCACTCCAATACCTTGACTTTGTTGTTCTTAAGCCCCTTTACCACAACTTTGGAAGTATGCATGGGGTCATTGTCCATTTGGAAGACCCATTTGCAACCAAGCTTTAACTTCCTGACTGATGTCTTGAGATGTTGCTTCAATATATCCACATAATTTTCCGTCCTCATGATGCCATCTATTTTGTGAAGTGCACCAGTGCCTCCTGCAGCAAAGCACCCCCATGCTTCACGGTTGGGATGGTGTTCTTCGGCTTGCAAGCATCCCCCTTTTTCCTCCAAACATAACGATGGTCATTATGGCCAAACAGTTCTATTTTTGTTTCATCAGACCAGAGGACATTTCTCCAAAATGTACAATCTTTGTCCCCATGTGCAGTTGCAAACCGTAGTCTGACTTTTTTATACGGTTTTGGAGCAGTGACTTCTTCCTTGCTTAGCGACCTTCAGGTTATGTCGATATAGGACTCGTTTTACTGTGGATATAAATACTTTTGTACCTGTTTCCTCCAGCATCTTCACAAGGTCCTTTGCTATTGTTCTGGGATTGATTTGCACTTTTTGCACCAAAGTACGTTCATCTCTAGGAGACAGAGCGCTTCTCCTTCCTGAGCGGTATGACGGCTGCGTGGTCCCATGGTGTTTATACTTGCGTACTATTGTTTGTACAGATGATTGTGGTACCTTCAGGCATTTGGAAATTGCTCCCAAGGATGAACCAGACTTGTGGAAGTCTACAATTTTTTTTCTGAGGTCTTGGCTGATTTCTTTTGATTTTCCCATGATGTTAAGCAAAGAGGCACTGGGTTTGAAGGTAGGCCTTGAAATACATGCACAGGTACACCTCCAATTGACTCAAAGTATGTCAATTAGCCTAATCAGAAGCTTCTAAAGCCATGATGTTCTTTTCTGGAATATTCCAAGCTGTTTAAAGGCACAATCAACTTAGTGTATGTAAACTTCTGATCCACTGGAATTGTGATACAGTGAATTATAAGTGAAATAATCTGTCTGTAAACAATTGTTGGAAAAATTACTTGTGTCATGCACAAAGTAGATGTCCTAACCAACTTGCCAAAACTATAGTTTGTTGACAAGAAATTTGTGGATGGTTGAAAAACAAGTTTTAATGACTCCAACCTAAGTGTATGTAAACTTCCGACTTCAACTGTATATATACATCTTAGAATCACATTTGGCAGCGATTACAGCTGTGAAT
This sequence comes from Oncorhynchus clarkii lewisi, assembly GCF_045791955.1. Lineage (NCBI taxonomy): Eukaryota > Metazoa > Chordata > Actinopteri > Salmoniformes > Salmonidae > Oncorhynchus > Oncorhynchus clarkii. Next base: position 60,791,938 of record NC_092151.1, on the reverse strand, counting down.
CTTTCTGGGTAAGTCTCTAAGACCATTACACACCTGGATTGCACAATATCTGCTATTATTTTTGTAATTCTTCAAGCTATGTCAAGTTGGTTGTTGATCTTTGCGAGACAGACATTTTCAAGTCTTGCCATAGATTTTTAAAGCAGATTTAAGTCAAAACTCTAGCTAGGCCACTCAGGAACATTCAGTGTTGTCTTGGTGAGCAACTCCAGTGTTAATTTGACATGTTGTTTTAGGTTATTGTTCTGCTGAAAGGGGAATTTGTCTCCCAGTGTCTGTTTGAAAGCAGACTGAATCAGGTTTTCCTATTGGATTTAGACTGTGCTGAGCTCTATTCTGTTTCTTTTTATCCTGAAAAACTCCCTAGTCCTTGCCCGATAACAAGCACCCATAGCATGATGCAGCCACCACCATGCTTGAAAATATGAAGAGTGGTACTCAAAGATGTGTTTTGTTGGATTTGCCCCAAGCATAACACTTTGTATTCAGGACATAAAGATATTTTCTTTGCCACATGTTTTGTAGTTTTACTTTCGTGCCTTATTGCAAACAGGATGCATGCTTTGGAATATTTTGTATTCTGTACAAGCTTCCGTCTTTTCATTTAGGTTAAATCAAATCAAATTGTATTAGTCACATGCGCAGAATACAACAGGTGTAGACCTTACAGTGAAATAGTAACTTACGAACCCCTAACCGACAGTGCAGTTCCAAAAAATATGGATAAGAAAAAGAGATACAGTAACAAGAAATTAAAGAGGATCAGTAAAAAATAACAATATATACAGGGGGGTGCCGGTACAGAGTCAATGTGCAGGGACACCGGTTAGTTGAGGTAGTATGTACATGTAAGTAGAGTTAATTAAAGTGACTATGCATAGATGACAAGAGAGTGGCAGTGGTGTGGAGAGGGGAGGTCGGGGGCAATGTGAATAGTCTGGTAAGCCATTTGACTAGATGTTCAGGAGACTTATGGCTTGGGGGTAGAAGCTGTTTAGAAGCCTCTTGGACCTAGACTTGGCGCTTCGGTACAGCTTGCCGTGTGGTAGTAGAGAGAACAGTCTATGACTAGGTGGCTGGAGTCCTTGACAATTTTCAGGGCCTTCCTCTGACACCGCCTGGTATAGAGGTCCTGGATGGCAGGAAGCTTGGCCCCCAGTGATGTACTAGGCCATACGCACTACCCTCTGTAGTGCCTTGCTGTCGGAGGCCGAGCAGTTGCCATATCAGGCAGTGATGCAACCAGTTAGGATGCTCTCGATGGTGCAGCTGTAGAACCTTTTGAGGATCTGAGGACCCATGCCAAATCTTTTCAGTCTCCTGAGGGGGAAAACGTTTGTTGTGCCTGCTTCACGACTGTCATGGTTTGCTTGGACCATGTTAGTTTGTTGGTGATGTGAACACCAAGGAACTTGAAGCTCTCAACATGCTCCACTGCAGCCCTGTCGATGAGAATGGGGGCGTGCTTGGTCCTCTATTTCCTGTAGTCCACAATCATCTCCTTTGTCTTGATCACGTTGAGGGAGAGGTTGTTGTCCTGGCACCACACGGCCAGGTCTCTGACCTCCTCCCTATAGGCTGCCTCATTGTTGTCGGTGATCAGGCCTACCTACCACTGTTGTATCATCGGCAAATTTAATGATGGTGTTGGAGTCGTGCCTGGCCATGCAGTCATGAGTGAACAGGGAGAACAGGAGGGGGCTGAGCACACACCCTTGAGGTGCCCCTGTGTGGAGGATCAGCGTGGCAGATGTGTTGTTACCTACCCTGACCAACTGGGGGCGGCCCGCCAGGAAGTCCAGGATCCAGTTGCAGAGGGAGGTGTTTAGTCCCAGGGTCCTTAGCTTTATGATGGGCACTATGGTGTTGTAACTACAATTGTGAAGTAACTACAATGTTATTGATCCATCCTCAGTTTTCTCCTATCACAGCCATTAAACTCTGTAACTATTTCAAAATCACCATTGGCCTGTATATAATTGCGTTGTAAACACAGCAATATACAAGATCAGGAACGTCACATTTATAAATGACATTGAGCATAACAATGGTATCCACAATATATCATAAAAAACTTTACACATCAGATAAGTACACTGTTGAGATTAGAAAGTTAGGTCTAGTACAACTCTCTGCGTCCCTGTCCTCAGCTGGCAGTAACTGACTGTACTGTACTGTCCCTACAGATGCAAAGCCCAGAGGAGTTTCCCTTCTCATGTTGGACACGTATGGCATCTATATTTAGAAGCCACATCCAAATGGTGAGTGAGCGGATATGGTGCCGGTGTTCCCACGACCCCCAGAGTGCCCGCTGCCCCCTCGCCCACGCTTGGCACACAGGCATTCAGGGCATTTCTGAGGAATCCACCTCTGTGCCCCCTATCATTACCTTATAAAGTATCCACTGGAGTCAGCCTCTAAGACAAGACACTTACACCTCAAACTGTAAAATAGAACAGAGTCAATCAATGTGTGGAAAAATATCCATCGTTGGTACTCCATTTTCGATTACTGAAACTTCTCTGAATAATACCACTTTATTAAGACTGACAGAATTAGAAAGTGGACAAGTCTCCTAAATCTATAGTACAGCAAACTAGTAACAGATACTGGGGGAAAATAGTTGTAACTGCTCAGCTATTGGATTGCACAAACAAGAGGTCCACCAAGAACACACCAAATGACTGCACCAATTATGATTGCATCATCTTGCATTGTACTGAATAAAAAAAATACAATTGTTTTCTGCAACTGAGAGGAGAACTCTACATGACTAGCATGTACAGTTCTGCAGAAGAGAGCATCTCGCCTCTGATGTAAATGAAGACAGTAGAGGGAAGTGGAAGATCTGAGCTACAGAGAGGCCAGAGAGATCTTTATCACATTGGGGTTTACAGAAAGTTCCTTTCTCTCAGAATTACACACCACACATCCGGGCAAATATAGCATTTACCTCCCCTCTAAACAGTGAGGACTTGGCCCTCTCACCGTTGTTTTGAGGGTTTCTCAAACCCCCAGCCACGAAGCCAGTAAACCTGCACACGCCTAATGTCAGCTAATTCTGGATAACGTAGTCCGTATGACAACCGCCACGTGAGGTCTCAAACAGGCTCATAAAAGTCAGGTTAGAGAGAAATGTACCTGAGTTTCACTCTCTTTAAAAACCATTGGAGTGTTGTTGAGAATGTACATTTGGGTGCCTTGGGGGGTAGAGCAAATGTTACGGTTTTAATTTCCAATGATCTTGTTCACACACTATAGGATGGAATCCAATTACTTTTTGCCACTCAAGAGACCATGGTATTCAAGACCAGGAAAATGCCTGTGGTAATCTATAGATTATATACTGTATACAGTAAGTGGAGTAGAAAATAACATTTTGTGTCCTGTAATACTGCAATAATTGCACTCACATACAGTTGCCCCAGGGTCTCGAGCTCCTAGGGACAGAGTGCAGCTTCCTCTGACACCTTCCCAGAGGCCAGACAGTGGAAACGAGACCATACACACTAACAGAGCAGGCCTCTAGCACAGACAGGCCCTCTCTCCCAAAGACACCCTGGCTGTCCCCAGAGAAATTGCTGAGTGTCTCACTGGGACACCACAGGGCGAAGAACCCCGACAACAAACAGTTTTGTCATTACCAGTCAACACTGTAGCACTACTTCATATGAGTGAGTGAAGGACTTGATACAGGGGTGTGGTACTTCTCACTAACACACTGGCTTTAATTATAGCAATACCGGTGAACGTTAAATGGGAACTTACTCATGAACATGGATCATTGCTGTATATGTACATGGCAATAACAACTGTGTCATTCCACATTCCATTAAATACATGAAATGGAAACTTGCTAATGTTCACCCCTTGCAGAAGGAGAAAGCATACATTTCCCCTTTAAGGCCAATAACAGTGAACAGAGAACCATACTCTTAGATGAACGCTACCATACAATATTAGCTGGGAAAATGCATAAAAGCAGAGTGTTTTCAGTATTAGTTGTTGATGCTCCAGTCATTTCAGTTCAATGGCAAGATGAGAAACCAGGCCCAAAATAGAAAGCAGGAATCATATTTGCATAACTCAATACATAAAGCCCCCTCAAACCTTGACATAAAATGCAAATTATTATTAAAAAAGTTAACACTTCATTCATCGCTGAATTTATCACAGATTAAGGTTTGTGTGAAATATTCTAATAGCAATGCAGTAGGCCAATACAGTATCAATTTGCAAGAATAATTTATGGTTAAGAAATCTATATTTCACCCCATGTTTATTTAAAACTCGAATGTGACACAGCATGGTCAGACAGTTTATGCGCTTTGTTATTTGCAATGACTCCCTGGCTGGACATTTGCAAAGCAGAGGTGAGGAAATATCTGGCTAATTTTAACAGGAGATAATTAAATTGCCTGTATATTTTGGATTGAGTCAGAATAGACACACACTATGGACAGGACACCTGATCTTTCTGGAAGAGCTTTGGGATTTTTGTGAACCACAGAGACATGTCAAGACCATAGTGTCGTGTCTCAGCTTAGAGACAGAGAGAGACAGAGACAGAGAGAGACAGAGAGAGACAGAGACAGAGAGAGACAGAGACAGAGACAGAGACAGAGACAGAGAGAGAGAGAGAGAGAGAGAGAGACAGAGAGAGACAGAGACAGAGAGAGAGACAGAGAGCGACAGAGAGAGAGACAGAGACAGAGAGCGACAGAGAGCGACAGAGACAGAGACAGAGACAGAGAGAGAGAGAGACAAAGAGAGACAGAGACAGAGACAGAGACAGAGACAGAGAGAGAGAGAGAGACAGAGAGAGAGAGACAGAGAGAGACAGAGACAGAGAGACAGAGAGAGACAGAGAGAGACAGAGACAGAGAGAGACAGAGACAGACAGAGACAGAGACAGAGAGAGAGAGAGAGAGAGAGAGAGAGAGAGAGAGACAGACAGACAGACAGACAGACAGACAGAGAGAGACAGAGATAGAGAGAGACAGAGAGCGACAGAGACAGAGAGCGACAGAGACAGAGAGAGAGAGAGACAAAGAGAGACAGAAAGAGACAGAGAGAGACAGAGAGAGAGAGAGACAGAGATGTAGTCATGACTGCACCAGGGGCAACAGGTTCAATACTGAGTGCCCAAGTTTAGTGGTTTTATTAAAAAACCAAAAGGTCAAAGATGCTCTCTTTCAGAAACAAACATATTGCTGTCCATGGAAAAGCAACTAGAGAACAAGAATAACAAACACAGATGTTGTCAAGTCATGCAAAGAATTTAAACCTTTCAGTTCACGATTAACAAATATTTGTTGTAGGCATTGGAAATACTGTATTTCAGTGTTTTACTGAAAACTGGTAAATATTCTACTTTGAAAATATATTTTTTTTAATGTATCCTAACCATATAATTTGTGCCTTTCTGGTGGCTATGCTTTGCTCCAAGTTAAGATTTTTGCAGAGCTGAATGAAAGGATAAAAATGTAAGCATAAATAAAATGCATTTAAAACAGCCGCTGGACCAGATTCCACTTTACATATTTGCTCCACGGCAAATCTTTCCTTCATGATATAAAATCCTGCGTCCCTATTGTGACAGTATAATGTACACCCTCTAAGCCACTGGCATCATCTAAAATGAATTTAGTCCATATAAATAGTGTTTCAATGTTCTCTAGCGTTTACAAAATTCTCCATAAAAATATGCATCATTTAAAAAGGAATTGTACATGCAATGGGAATGAACTACTGTACCTGTATATAGGCCTGAAGGACACACACAATACACCCCCCAAATGTACATTATGTATGCACCGTATAAAGGCTATACAGTGCCTATCATAAGTATTCACCCCCTTGGATTTCTTCAAATGTTGGTGCGTAAGAAATTGGGTTTTAAATTAATTTCATTGTGATTTTTACTTGTCATTTATCTACACAAAATATTCCATAATGTCAAAGAGAAGATATATATATTTAAAAAGAATACATTTAAAAAAAAAACTAGAATCTCTTGGTTATATAACTATTCACCCTCTTTGTTATGGCAAGCCTTAATAAGTTCCTGGGTAAAGATTTGCTAAACAAATCACATAATAAGTGTATCTCTGTGTTCAGTAATAGAGGTTAACAAGATTGTTTTATGACTGACTACCCTATCTCTGAACCCCACACACACAAGTATATGTAAGGTCCCTCAGTCCAGTAGTACATTTCTAGCACAGATTCAATCACAAAACCAGGGAGCTTTTCAATGTCTTGAAAAGAAGGGCACCAATTGGTAGACACAACACATTTGGAAAGTATTCAGACCCCTTCCTTTTTTCCACATTTTGTTACGTTACAGCCTTGTTCTAAAAATGATTAATTTTATATTTTTCCTCATCAATCTACACAATACCCCATAATGACAAATCAAAATCTGTTAATTTTTTATTGCTAATAAAAAAATAAAAAATAAATGATTTACATTAGTATTCAGAGTCTTTGCTTATGAGACTAGAAATTGAGCTCAGGTGCATCCTGTTTCCATTGATCATCCTTGGGATGTTTCGACAACTTGATTGAAGTCCACTGTGGTAAATCAAATGATTGGACATGATTTGGAAAGGCACACACCTGTCTATATAAGGTCACACAGTTAACAGTGCATGTCAGAGCAAAAACCAAGCCATGAGGTTGAAGGAATTGTCTTTGGAGCTCTGAAACAGAATTGTGTCGAGGCACAGATCTGGGGAAGGGTACCAAAAAATGTCTGCAGCATTGAAGGTCCCAAATTGAGAAATTGGCAGAGAAGGGCCTTGGTCAGGGAGGTGACCAAGAACCTGATGGTCATTCTGAGAGAGCTCCAGAGATCCTCTGTGGAGATGGGAGAACCTTCCAGAAGGACATCCATTTCCGCAGCACTCCACCAATCAGGTCTTTATGGTAGAGTGGCCAGACAGATGCCACTCCTCAGTAAAAGGCACATGACAGCCCGCTTGGAGTTTGCCCAAAGTCACCTAGAGAACTCTCAGACCATGAGAAACAAGATTCTCTGGTCTGACGAAACCAAGATTGAACTATTTGGCCTGAATGCCAAGCGTTACATCTGGATGAAACCTGGCACCATCCTTAAGGTGAAGCACGGGGGTGGCAGCGTCATGCTGTGGGGATGTTTTTCAGCGGCAGGGACTGGGAGACTAGTCAGGATTGAGGGAAAATGAACTGAGCAAAGTACACAGAGGTCCTTGATGAAAACCTGCTCCAGAGTACTCAGGACCTCAGACTGGGGGCGAAGGTTCACCTTCCAACAGGACAACGACCTTAAGCACACAGCCAAGATGTCACGACTTCCGTCGAGGTTGGCTCCCCTGCCTGTTCGGGCGGTGCTCGGCGGTCGTCGTCACCGGCCTACTAGCCGCCACCGATCCCTTTTCCGTTTTCTGTTTTATTTTGTCTCATTAGTTGCACCTGTGTCTAATTGTGTTTGCCTGATGGGCTTCCTTATTTAAGGCTAGTAAACCCGCCCTTGTTTTGTGAGGGATTGTTCTTGTGTTACGTGTTGTGTTGTTGGGTGTGTTCGTGCTCCGGACCTGGTACCCTGTGTTTTGGGTTGGTCCATATTTTTCGCGCCCTGTGTTTTAGGCATTGCTTTTGGTGCCATATTAAAGTGCACTTCTCCCTTTTGAACTCTCTGCTCTCTGCGCCTGATTCTTACCTCACACTCCTAGTCCCGTGTGACACAAGACAATGCAGGAGTAGCTTCGGGACAAGTCTCTGAATGTCCTTGAGTGGCCCAGCCAGAACCTGGACTTGAACCCGATCGAACATCTCTGGAGAGACCTGAAAATAGCTGTGCAGCAATGCTCCTTATCCAACCTGACAAAGTTTGAGAGGATCTGCAGAGCAGAATGGGAGAAGGTGTCCCAAGGTGTGCCAAGCTTGTAGTGTCATACCCAAGAAGACTCAAGGCTGTAATCGCTGCCAAAGGTGCTTCAACACAAAGTACTGAGGAAAAGGTCTGAATACTTATGTATATATTATATTTCAGTTTTTAATTTGTAATATATTTGCAAAAATGTCAAAACCTGTTTTTGCTTTGTCATTATGGAGTATTGTGTGTAGATTGACCAGGATTTATTTTTATTTTATTTTAGAACAAGGCTGTAACGTAATAAAATGTGGAAAAAGTCAAGAGGTCTGAATACTATCAGAATGCACTGTAGGTATTTTTTTTTTTTTTTAAGCAGACACTGAATATCCCTTTGAGCATGGTGAAGTAATTAACTAGGCTTTGGATGGTAAATCAATAGACCCAGTCACCACAAAGATATAAATGTCCTTCCTAACTGAGTTGCCAGAGTCATTACTATGATGTGTAGATGCATAAATGAGTTGAAAGTGTTGTGTCTTGATAGGTACACTTGTGGCATTATTGTTCCACTACTGTAAATATGTAAGAATCTCGCCATCCATTTCCTTTCATCTTCAATTGTGACACAAATATGATCTGACTTAGGGATGACTCATAGTGGGATAGAGCCAAAGAATGCAAATGTATTATTTGTCATGAAAGGGTAGGCTTACTTTTCCCACTACTTTCTCTATTGGATGAAATCTCACGTTTCATCTGCCTGAACAATACAACTAACTTCTTGCTAACGTTAGAAACATCTTTGATTGATCCTATCTCTTTTGACCAAGAGGAACCCATCAATAAAAACAGGCCTCCCGATGATTGGCCCTTTGAATGTAGCCTATCAAGTGGAATACTGTGTCAAATATAGCATAACCAGGCACATGGCAGTCTTTAGTAAATTATACAACTGGGCAACAGCATGTGTCGTTGTTAATAATACATAAGACTCCCAAATAATTACTGCATTTCTGATGCAAAAATACTCGGTTAATAGTCGTATTTATGTCCCAGAGTTACGCATTCCTAAGTATCTACTATAAATGAGTTACAGTAACAGTAATAGCATGTTACTAGCCTATGCCATCATTTACAGTTTTCTCAGAATAGCATAGATCATTTTAAGGAAACTCTGAGTGGAGGATAAATGTATATTGTTTTGATAAGAAGAAAACAATGACCGCTCCCAGCTCACCTGTTCTTTGATATCTCTCCGGTGTCACGTTCTGCCCAGTTCTTAACTGTAGGTTACTCTGTGTTTGAGCCGGTATTGACGGATAAATATGACAGCAGTGTCTATTTTACAATTTTTTGGAATGTCTTAAAAAAATTCAAGAACTATTCGTTGTCGTTGAAATGAATACTTGGTGCCGTGGCTAGAAATGTCCACCTGATTCTAGATGATAATGATTCAGGAGCGCTCCTTTCAACCGCGCGTACATTTCCAGCAGCAACAGCTGGCTGCAGCCCATTTGTAAATGACCATATACCGCCCTTTCGGCTGTGCCCGTTGGCCCCTCCTCCCTGATGGCAATCATTTCAGTTGACGAGAGACTAGAAGGGCCGTTCAGTGAAGGCTGTCACAATTGACTACCCAAATACCAGTGGTGGGAAAAGTACCCAAATGTCATACTTGAGTAAAAGATACCTTCGTAGAAAATGACTCAAGTAAGTTACCCAGTAAAATACTACTTGAGTATAAGTCTAAAAGTATTAGGTTTTAAATATATTTGAGTATCAAAGTAAATCTAATTGCTAAAATATACTTAAGTGTCAAAGTAAAACTAAAAGTATAAGTCATTTCAAATTCCTTATATTAAGAAAACTAGATGGCACAATGTTCTTGTTTTTTAAATTTACGGATAGCTAGGGGCACTCTCCAAAAATTCCGACATAATTTACAAATTTAGCGAGTCCGCCAGATGAGAGGCAGTAGGGATGACATGGGATGTTCTCTTGATAAATTGCGAGAAATTTTTACAATTTTCCTGTCCTGCTAAGCATTCAAAATGTAACGAGTATTTTTGGATGTCAGGGAAAATGTATGGAGGAAAAAGTACATTATTTTCTTTTACGAATGTTGTGAAGTAAAAGTAAAAGTAGTCAAAAATAGAAATAGTAAAGTACAGATACCCCCAAAAACTACTTAAGTAATCCTTTAAAGTATTTTTTACTTAAGTACTTTACACCACTGCCAAATTGCATTTCAATGTGACATGCTTGCTTCTTAGTTTTTATGTTTTGTTAAATGTGATAGTTTCATTATACACATTACTATACATGACATGACAAGACATTGATATTATGACATTATTAATACATTATTATTATTATTAATAATACATTATGACAAAGTATTAGCAGATTAAAATAGTCAATTATGAAATAATATTTCTATAACCTTATTTTAGGATATCACTCACGTGTAAAAGGGCTTTATTCCGTTTTTCACTGGCTATTGAAGGACATACCAAATGATGCAATGACATGAAGCCATATCTCTGCCAACAGTTTGGTGATGGAAGGGTGAGCTGCAGTTAGTTTCAGAGTGGGTGGCAAAGAATAAGTTAAACCTAAATATTTCTGAAACTTAAAGCATTGTATTCGGGACAAATCATTCACTAAACCCTAAACCTCAACTAACTATTGTAATAAATAATGTGGAAATTGAGCAAGTGGAGGTGACTAAACTGCTTGGAGTAACCCTGGATTGTAAACTGCCATGGTCAAAACATATTGATACAACAGTAGCTAAAATAAGGAGAATTCTGTCCATAATAAAGCACCTGTCCATAATCTACCTTCTTAACAGCACTATCAACAAGGCAGGTCCTACAGGCCCTAGTTTTGTCGCACCTGGACTACTGTTCAGTCAAGTGGTCAGGTGCCACAAAAAGGGGCTTACTAAAATTGCAATTGGTTCAGAACAGGGCAGCACTGCTGGCCCTTGGATGTACACAGAGCTAATAATAATAATATGCATGTCAATCTCTTCTGGCTCAAGGTGGAGAAGAGATTGACTTCCTCACTACTTGTATTTATGAGAGGTATTGACTTGTTGAATGCACAGAGTTGTGCGTTTTAACTACTGGCGCACAGCTCGGACCCCCATGCATACCCCACAAGACATGCCAAAACAGACTACTGGAGGCGCACAGTACTACATAGAGCCATGACTACATGGAACTCTATTCCACATTAAGTAACTAATGCAAGCAGTAGAATTTATTTAAAATAAACAGATAAAAATACACCTTATGGAACAGCGGGGTCTGTGAAGCAACACAAACATAGACACAGACACATGCATACACACACATGATAACATGCACACTATATACACAAGTACACATGGATTTTGTACTGTAGATATGTGGTAGTGGTTCACCTTCCAACAGGACCACAACCCTAAGCACACAGCCAAGACAATGCAGGAGTGGCATTGGGACAAGTCTCTGAATGTCCTTGAGTGTCCCAGCCAGAGCCCGGACTTGAACCTGATCGAACATCTCCGGAGAGACCTGAAAAAAGCTGTGCAGCGATGCTCCCCATCCAACCTGATAGAGCTTGAGAGGATCTGCAGAGAAGAATGGGAGAAAGTCAGGTGTGCCAAGCTTGTAGTGTCATACCCAAGAAGACTCAAGACTGTAAAGGGTCTGAATGCTTATGTAAATATGATATGTCAGTTAAAAGAAAATATAATAATAATTATGGGTTATTGTGTGTAGATTGATTAGGATTTAAAAAATAATTACACTACCGTTCAAAAGCTTGGGGTCACTTGAAAATGTCATACTTTTTTTTTTTAAAGCACATTTTTTGTTCATTAAAATAACATCAAATTTATAAAAAATACAGTGTAGACATTATTAATGTTGTAAATGACTATTGTAGCTGGAAACAGCAGAACCTTTATGGAATATCGACATAGGCGTACAGAGGCCCATTATCAGCAACCATCACTACTGTGTTCAAATGGCACGTTGTGTTATTAGCTAATCCAAGTTTATCATTTTAAAAGGCTAATTGATCACTAGAAAACCCTTTTGAAATTATGTTAGCACAGCTGGAAACGGTTGTCCTGATTAAAGAAGCAATAAAACTTTAGACTAGTTGAGTATCTGGGGCATCAGCATTTGTGGGTTCGATTACAGGCTCAAAATGGCCAGAAACAAAGACCTTTCTTCTGAAACTCGTCAGTCTATTCTTGTTCTGAGAAATGAAGGCTTTTCCATGCGAGAAATTGCCAAGAAACTGAAGGCCAGCATCCCGGAGTCACCTCTTTACTGTTGACGTTGAGGCTGGTGTTTTGTTGGTCCTGTTTAATGAAGCTGCCAGTTAAGGACTTGGGAGGCGTCTGTTTCTCAAACTAGACACACTAATGTACTTGTCCTCTTGCTCAGTTTTGTACCGGAGCCTCCCACTCCTCTTTCTATTCTGGTTAGAGCCAGTTTGCGCTGTTCTGTGGGAGTCGTACAGCCGTAGTACATAGCGGTGTATGAGATCTTCAGTTATTTTTTCATTTACAACATTAACAATGTCTACACTGTATTTCTGATCAATTTGATGTTATTTTAACGAACAAAAAATGTGCTTTTCTTTCAAAAACAAGGACATTTCTAAGTGACCCCACACTTTTGTTCGGTAGTGTAGTCACAGGAATAATGGTGGTCAATTTTTATTTATTTTTTATTTCACCTTTATTTAACCAGGTAGGCATGTTGAGAACAAGTTCTCATTTACAATTGCGACCTGGCCAAGATAAAGCAAAGCAGTTCGACACATACAACAGAGACACAGAGTTACACATGGAGTAAAACAAACATACAGTCAATAATACAGTAGAAACAAGTCTCTATACGATGTGAGCAAATAAGGTGCGATAAGGGAGGTAAAGGCAAAAAAAGGCCATGGTGGCAAAGTTAATACAATATAGCAAGTAAAACACTGGAATGGTAGATTTGCAGTGGAAGAATGTGCAAAGTAGAAATAAAAATAATGGGGTGCAAAGGAGCAAAATAAATAAATAAATAAAATAAATACAGTAGGGAAAGAGGTAGTTGTTTGGGCTAAATTATAGGTGGGCTATGTACAGGTGCAGTAATATGTGAGCTGCTCTGACAGCTGGTGCTTAAAGCTAGTCAGGGAGATAAGTGTTTCCAGTTTCAGAGATTTTTGTAGTTCGTTCCAGTCATTGGCAGCAGAGAAATGGAAGGAGAGGCGGCCAAAGAAAGAATTGGTTTTGGGGGTGACCAGAGAGATATTCCTGCTGGAGCGCGTGCTACAGGTGGGTGATGCTATGGTGACCAGCGAGCTGAGATAAGGGGGGACTTTACCTAGCAGGGTCTTGTAGATGACATGGAGCCGGTGGGTTTGGCGACGAGTATGAAGCGAGGGCCAGCCAACGAGAGCGTACAGGTCGCAATGGTGGGTAGTATATGGGGCTTTGGTGACAAAACGGATGGCACTGTGATAGACTGCATCCAATTAGTTGAGTAGGGTATTGGAGGCTATTTTGTAATAGCCAAGGATTGGTAGGATGGTCAGTTTTACAAGGATATGTTTGGCAGCATGAGTGAAGGATGCTTTGTTGCGAAATAGGAAGCCAATTCTAGATTTAACTTTGGATTGGAGATGTTTGATGTGGGTCTGGAAGGAGAGTTTACAGTCTAACCAGACACCTAGGTATTTGTAGTTGTTCACGTATTCTAAGTCAGAGCTGTCCAGAGTAGTGATGTTGGACAGGCGAGCAGGTGCAGGCAGCGATTGGTTGAAGAGCATGCATTTAGTTTTACTTGTATTTAAGAGCAATTGGAGGCCACGGAAGGAGAGTTGTATGGCATTGTATGGCATTGAAGCTTGCCTGGAGGGTTGTTAACACAGTGTCCAAAGAAGGGATAGAAGTATACAGAATGGTGTCCGTCTGCGTAGAGGTGGATCAGAGACTCACTCCAGCAGCAAGAGCGACCTCATTGATGTATACAGAGAAGAGAGTCGGTCCAAGAATTGAACCCTGTGGCACCCCCATAGAGACTGCCAAAGGTCCGGACAACAGACCCTCCGATTTGACACACTGAACTCTATCAGAGAAGTAGTTGGTGAACCAGGCGAGGCAATCATTTGAGAAACCAAGGCTGTCAAGTCTGCCGATGAGGATGTGGTGATTGACAGAGTCGAAAGCCTTGGCCAGATCAATGAATACGGCTGCACAGTAATGTTTCTTATCGATGGCGGTTAAGATATCATTTAGGACCTTGACCGTGGCTGAGGTGCACCCATGACCAGCTCTGAAACCAGATTGCATAGCAGAGAGGGTATGGTGAGATTCGAAATGGTTGGTAATCTGTTTGTTGACTTGGCTTTCGAAGACCTTAGAAAGGCAGGGTAGGATAGATATAGGTCTGTAGCAATTTGGGTCAAGAGTGTCCCCCCCTTTGAAGAGGGGGATGACGGCGGCAGCTTTCCAATCTTTAGGGATCTTGGACAATATGAAAGAGAGGTTGAACAGACTGGTAATAGGGGTTGCAAAAATGGCGGCAGATAATTTTAGAAAGAGAGCTGATTTGTAGGTGTCCAGGTTTTGCAGCTCTTTCAGAACATCTGCTATCTGGATTTGGGTGAAGGAGAAGCTGGGGAGGCTTGGGCAAGTAGCTGCGGGGTCGGAGCTGTTGGCCGGGGTTGGGGTAGCCAGGAGGAAAGCATAACCAGCCGTAGAGAAATTCTTATTGAAATTCTCGATTATCGGTGGTGACAGTGTTACCTAGCCTCAGTGCAGTGGGCAGCTGGGAGGAGGTGCTTTTATTCTCCATGGACTTCACAGTGTCCCAAAACCGACTGACTGCGTGTATTGGTTCCTGACTTCCTTGAAGAGTTGCATAATTTCAGGGACTATTCGATGCTAGTGCAGTCCGCCACAGGATGTTTTTGTGCTGGTTGAGGGCAGTCAGGTCTGGAGTGAACCAAGGACTATATCTGTTCTTAGTTCAAAATTTTTTGAAAGGGCATGCTTATTTAAAATGGTGATAAAATTACTTTTAAAGAACAACCAGGCATCCTCTACTGACGGGATGAGGTCAATATCCTTCCAGGACACCCGGGCCAGGTCAATTAGAAAGGCCTGTTCGCAGAAGTGTTTTAGGGAGCGTTTGACAATGATGAGGGGTGGTCGTTTGACCGCGGACCCATAGCGGATGCAGGCAATGAGGCAGTGATCGCTGAGATCCTGATTGAAAACAGCAGAGTTGTATTTGGAGGGCAAGTTGGTCAAGATAATATCTATGAGGGTGCCCATGTTTACGGATTTAGGGTTGTCCCTGGTGGGTTCCTTCATAATTTGTGTGAGATTGAGGGCATCTAGCTTAGATTGTGGGACTGCCGTTGGTGTTAAGCATATCCCAGTTTAGGTCACCTAACAGAACGAACTCTGAAGATAGATGATAGACGGGGGGCAATCGATTCACATACGGCGTCCAGGGTACAGCTGGGAGCTGAGGGAGGTCTATAACAGGCGGCAACAGTGAGAGACTTATTTCTGGAGAGATTCATTTTTTAAATTAGAAGCTCGAACTGTTTGGGCATAGACCTGGAAAGTATGACAGAACTTTGCAGGCTATCTCTGGAGTAGATTGCAACCCCTCCCCCTTTAGCAGGTCTATCTTGATGGAAAATGTTGTAGTTGGGTATGGAAATCTCAGAATTTTTGATGGCCTTCATAAGGATTCAGACACGGCAAGGACATCAGGGTTGGCGGAGTGTGCTAATGCAGTGAGTAAAACAAATTTAGGGAGGAGGCTGCTAATGTTAACATGCATGGAACCAAGGCTTTTTTGGTTACAGAAGTCAAATGAGAGTGCCTGGGGACACGCAGGGCCTGGGTTAACCTCCACATCACCCGAGGAACAGAGGAGGAGTATGATGAGGATACGGCTAAAGGCTATCAAAACTGGTTGTCTAGTGCGTTGGGGACAGAGAATAAAAGGAGCAGATTTCTGGGCGTGGTAGAATAGATTCAGGGCATAATGTACAGACAAGGGGTATGGTGGGGTGCGGGTACAGTGGAGGTAAGCCCAGGCACCGAGTGATGATAAGAGAGGTTGCATCTCTGGACGGGCTAGTTATGCTGGGTGAGGTCACCGCATGTGTGGGAGGTGTTACAAAGGAGGTATCTGAGGCATGTTGAGTGGGTCTAGGGGCTCCACAGTAAACTAAAACAATGATAACTATCCTAAACAACAGTGCACAAGGCATATTGACATTTGAGAGAGATATAAAGCGAGGCATAAAGCAATCACAGCTGTTGATTGGGAGAGTTAGCTAAGACAACAATGGGTAAGACAACAACAGCTAAGACAACAGCAACAGGTAAAATGGCAATGAATGGGCAGAGAGGGTCGGTTAACTACACACAGGGCCTGCGTTCGAGGCTGGGGCCGACAGATAAACAATAAATAAACAAAATGGAGTACCGTAATTAATGAACAGTCCAGCAGGCATCAGCTATGTAGCCAAGTGATCACAGGGTCCAGTGAACAGCAATAGATGGAACAGGGAAGCCGCGGGGTAGCCGTTTATACGCTAGCATGTGGAGACACGGCGTTTTCAAGTTAGCAGGCCGGGGTAAGTAGAATCGTCTGCTTTGACGTCCGGCAAAGGCCGGTTGAGGGCACAGCGGATGGAGTTATGTCTGCGGACCAGTCGTGGTGGTATGGCGTGGTGCTGTGTTGACAAAGGGTCCGGGCCAGATGGCGAAAGAGGTATTGTAGTTGTAGTAATTTAGTTTGCTACCCGGGAGATGCGCCTGGCTCGCGGCTAACTGGTGCTAGCTTCGGGGCAGGGGCGATAGCCACTATAGCAAATTCGGTAGCAGCTAGCTGGCGGGGATGATCCGATGCAAAGGTTCAGAGCTTACAGCAAGTATCCGGTGGAGTAGTGGATTCTAGCCGTGTTGGGGGTAAAGTCCGGGAGGCATTGGCTGAGTAGCCGAGTGATCACAAAGAGGGCCGGGAGGTAGGCTTGCCTCAGGGCTAGCTTTCGGGGCTGGGTCACTCGGTGGCAGCTAGCTAGCTGTGATGATCAGGAGTAATGGTCCAGGGTTTACGACAGGAATCCGGCGTTGTAGTGGAGAAAAACATTCCGATACTGGTAGACTGGCAGGTATTATCCAGGCTAAAAAAACATCTGGTGCCTGTGCAGAAGGTAAAGGCCGCTAGCAGTGGCTAACAATGACTAAATAGCTAGTAACTAATTAGCTGGTTAGCCTCGGATGGCTAACTTCTGATGAAGGTTCTGGCTATAAGGTCTAAAAAATAGCAGATCTGTGTCACATTTAATTTAAAAATGGAAAAGAGATTGAAAATAAATTGAAATATATACAAAAAAGACGAAAAATACAAAAAGTAAACGAGAGGACGACAAACCACGTCTGCTACTTTCTAGGGAGTTTTTCCTAGCCACCGTGCTTCTACACCTGCATTGCTTGCTGTTTGGGGTTTTAGGCTGGGTTTCTGTACAGCACTTTGAGATATCAGCTGATGTACAAAGGGCTATATAAATACATTTGATTTTGATTTTGATTTGATTTGCTACGCCATCTTGGAAACATCTTGTCCTGAAGGCTATTAATACTCTCATATACAGTTACTCTTCAACTTCATTCCACTTGAAGATGTTCTATTGCAACTTGCCCATCTTTGTGTTAGGTGTGTTAGGTGAACATACACAGGGAGTGAAGCGGAGTGGGTAGACACACACACCCACACACAAGCACACATACATATAAACACACAAACAGAGATCAGACACAAGATAAGCTACATAGTAAGCCTGGTCTTGGTCTGTGTCGTTCATAGATATGCTATTTTTGACTATTGCGCTTTCTGTGCCTTTTTCTGAAGAAAACATATGTAAACCACAGAGAATATGTCTATTGATGGTCACTGTCTTGGGTTTTCAAAACAAAATGTTCTTGGTCAGAGATGTTCTAATGAAGGCCTATCATTGGCATGAGTTGGATTGTGCATTAAAATAACCTATTTTATTTACATGAAAAATAAGCTACTGTAGTAACCCTTTCATTTCGTCTCACAGCACATTCTAGGAGCTCACTATTTGCTCCCTTGCTTGTTGACTCACTTACATTGGCTGTGTGTCAGTAGATAGATAATTTAAGGTAAATGATCAATAGTGCAGCCTAAGAATAGAAGGGAATAGTGGTGGATAAAAATACAAAAATAGAAATTAAATGATCAAAAAGACAGGAAGGCTACTGAACTGTAAACGATGTGATGATGCATGGGATTTTCTAAAAGTGTTCTATTGATAGGTAACTTTGATTCCTCCTTCGCTTTGTTCAATTCCTATTTTGGGCCATTTCAATAGGTGAGTGAATATACTGAGAATAAGAGGATCCCATATCCAATAGCTCTGTACTTACTCTGCTGTGTTACAATCTCTCACATTGAATGCATTGAATCTCACTGCCTACAGGTCCTACTAGTCTTACTTCCATTGGTTCTGCCTGATTTTGTTAGATCTACGATAGTCGTCTTACCATTTGACTGATCTCACGCAGCTAATCAAGACTTTGGCTCTTCAATAATACAGCCACATCCCTTAGGCCAAACATAGTACTGTCATAGTTTATTATATACAGTATCCATTTGTCACTTCAAAGATGCCAAAAGATAGTCCACATACTATCTTAATGGGTATATTTAGAGGTTATAACTCAATCATTTATATGAGCTACACAATTCTGGACTATTTTTGGGAGGTGGCACATTGCTTTCATTACTCCTAAAAATAATTTAAGGACAAGTGTTATTAACATCGAGCAATCACACAGAGACACTCCTAACACAGGCAGGCACTACGCACACACACGCCACTCAAAGACACACACAAGCACACCAATGTGCGCTCACGCATACACACACACTTGATGATCTTAAAGAAGGCCCTTTATGATGCAAGAGTTAGCAACATCTCAGAGGGCCGCTTCCACCCCTGCTATAGGCTACATCCCTGTGTGCAGCTAGATTCACCCAATTCAGTGGAGAATAAACACAACCATCACCTGTAAATAAAAGTTAAACCATCTGCTAAGAATCATAGGAGCAGTGTTGACACTCTGTCTAAAGGTTATTCATTGTGTAGGATATACTGTATCTTAGTCATTTCGATGCCGGAACAAAGTTTGCACATCAGTGTTGTGACCATAGCATGTATGCCCACAAGCATTATGAATCACATTAAAAAGAGAGTACATTCTAAGTCAGACATTCTAACACCCTTTGGAAAGTGTTCACATTTAGACTTCTTTTTTGTTTTCCTGAAACTGCTCACTTCTGCTTTCGACAACATCAGCGGCTGCCATTTTAGTGTGTGTGGTGGGGCTGTTGAATTCAGAAATAGACTCCATGGTCAGTGTGCATGTATGAGAGCAATTCTTTGTTGTATGCACTTTCATAGCCGCGAGCTTATCTCCATCAGAACAGCATTAAGCCAGACCTTTACCCCAAACCCCCAACCTTTAGCTGCTCTACAGTTGTCCTACTGTCTTCAAGATAGAGTCAGACAATCACACGCAGAGAACATTTCTCTTACCCCTCATTGCTAGTGAGACCTGCATCGGTACATTTAAAAAAGTATACCTGAAATAAGCTTTGGTTTGTAGAGCTTTTTGGGTGTTGGATTTTACATGTGCTTATAGCCTATGCTTCAGAATCGAACAAATACAACAACAAAGTTTTGTTGCATAAAATCAAAAAGGTATTCCATTTGTTTACTATATCAAAAAGACCATCCATGTACTTAAAGACACTTCAGAAAATGGAGGTGAATTTAATGACCCAAAGTGGTATAACCATAGTCTATATGGATGATGGACATAAATAGTAGGCCTCTTTAATTTACAATAATGTTTTCAAAGGTGAAATGGATTACGGTTCCTATAGGGGCCTAAAAGGAAAGGTGGGCGAGTGCACAGCGCAGTAGCCTCAAACCAAAAGAGCAACAGCAGTGTGCTGTCTCTGGGTATTTCAGTGTTTTTTTCCAAGGCAACCATTGAAAAGTGAATTGGGGGAGAGTTCAAGGATTCTCAGGAACTCTTTGGCTTTTGCCAGAGAGGAAGAGGCGATGCAAGAGGGTTCACTCCTGTAAAAATCCTTCCATGATACAACAACTCCCATCGTTAGGGCGGAGACAAGACCATATTGTCATTATAACTGTGCATACTAAGTGGTCTCAGAGCCACTCGGCTATGTCCCAATGGGGCACCGGAATATCGCTTCTCATCATCTAGGACTCAGTGGTGTAAAGTACTTAAGTAAAAATACTTTACTATTTATATTTTTGACCATTTTTACTTCACTACATTCCTAAAGAAAATAATGTACTTTTTACCTTATATTTTCCCTGACACCCAAAAGTATTCTTTACATTTTATTTGCTTAGCAGCACAGGACAATGGTCCAATTGACGCACTTATCAAGAGAACATCCCGTGTCATTCCCGGCCTCTGATCTGGCGAACTCGCTAAACACACATGATTTGTTTGTAAATTATGTCTGAGTGTTGGCTATCCAAAAATGTAAAAAAACAAGAACATGGTGCCGCCTGGTTTGCTTAATATAAGTAATTTGAAATTATTTATACTTTTACTTTTGATACTTAAGTATATTTTAGCATTTAGATTTACTTTTCATACTTAAGTATATTTAAAACCAAATACTTTTCGTATTTAAGCTCTTTGAAAAGAGGGAGTAGTGTAAGCGTTGAAATCGACTCTGCCCCACGAGCATGCTTTTGCGGCACAGTCGATAGCGCGCCGGATCTCGGGCTAGAAGGTCGAGGGTTCGAGGCCTGCTCCCTGCCTGTTTCATTACAATACTATGCGTCCTACAATTCATATGACCACTATTACATTGGTAGGCCAATGTAATATAACCTAATGTAACATATACTAAATGGAGAGGCACAGGTTTTAGTAACATATAATAAGTTTTGCTCTGTGACCAGTTTGCAGCCAGCTGTTAATTGGGATTCATTTCCAGGAGGCTTATTTTGCATGATTTACAGGTAATGCCTAATTATAGAGGTTAAAGGTATCGAGAACTGATTAATGTATTTTGGTGGATCCTTATTCATTTTCAATAGCATTAAACTGCATCAAATATATAACTGTAGCCTAGACTAACAAATATAAATAAAAATCATAGACCTGGTCACAATCAAATACATTTTTTGGACCAATGTTTTCTTCACATTTCAAATGTATCTGAAGTTTAAATTCAAAGCGCACAACTGGAATTGTTTTAACATGTTTAACAAATGCATTCATGCGGGGGTAATTCATGTTTTGAAAAGGAAAGTGAACAGTTTTCTAAAGTTTGCAAACAGTTTTTCCTCCGGCAGTGGACTGCTTCGGACGAGCATTCAAACGCATTGTTTTGGAGAATCCAATTGAAAAATCCGTTGTTGTTGCGAAGTTTTTAATCCGGGGATTTTAAAAACATCACATGCTCGGTCGGGGGATCGGGTGTTTGTGCACAACACGCAAATAACACGCACATTCTTTCAATCCCAGGTTTCTTACTTTTTCCTATTCACAATTGTTTCAACTCTTTACAGATACAGTATATGGCAGATTGAAGAGGTTGCGAAAGATAACGCGTGCACGAGGATAAAGGAGATTCCGACCGGGATAACTTTTTCCAAAGATAGGGGCGCCCATGTCAGTCTGTGATTTATAGCCCAAATATGAGGTACGTTTATAGCCAGCGGTCTTTGATGGTCCTGTCTTTATTAGGGATCCTATCTGGGATTATGTCTCTGCTATCGGTCATTTTGATTTTCCAGATACAATCACAACAGATTGCTGTGAAGGAATCACCCCCCAACATCTCCATCGTGCCAACTAATGTTTGGGCAGTGCTTATGCCTGTGTCTATAGTGCTCTCTGCTCTCTCCCTCACGCTCAATTTGAGCTCTGTCATGGTCTGCCTTCTGCACAGCTACTTTACAACCGAGATATGCAGAGGAGAAGATACAGAAAGGTACACATTCATCAACATACTTTAAGGATAATGTATTTGTTGTCGGCAAGAATTGTATCACTGATGCACCTGCAGTTTATTTTGTTGAATAACATGCTTCAATTATATTAAAGTTGGACATTGACAGAAATTAAATTAAGAATATTACATTCTTATAAATTCACCACTTTCCGTGTGTACCAGGTGCAGACAGAGACTGCTTGACCGACCACTCCTATCTCTGAACTCTGTATAAATTCGACAAACAATAGCGTTCCCTCGTTGTACGAGGGAACGCACAGCCTATGGTCTCAGTGGCCTAGCTCTTTCCCGCGTTGGGTTAGAATTGTGTCTGTGCTTTTTATGACTTTCATATAGATCTAGCTTCTGTGCACTCCAGTGCAAGTAATGACAAAGCATTCTATAAACCAACACATTTTGAGAAGAAAAGTATCTCATGATAGAAAAATAATGGACAGAAGAGAAGGCCTAATTTGAACCTTGAAATCATTTATTTATTTTGGTGCAAATAAATAATTGTGAACTAATTGAACAATACCCGTCAACATACGATCATGTCATCATTGTCACTGATTGCATTTTCTTCATTTCCTCCCATAGAGCAGACTGGTTCCTATTCCATAGCCAAACTGTCCGACATGTGGCCATTGGATTATTTTGCCTTGGGGTTTCAGTATATTTAGCAGGTAAGACAGACAACAAATGTAAACAGTAAGGGCCATAATGAACTGTTCGAATAAAATTAGAAGAACCTTACAAATATTTTTTACAAGTGGCACTACAAACTCATTGGCTATATCATGAGTATCAAACTGCAACATATTTTGTAGTATTTTTTGTTGTTGTTGCCGTTGTAAGATTTAATTTGATATTTTATAAACAATACATACACATACAAACAACATCATACAAACATCCCACCTTCCCAGACACACTAGCACAAACCCCCATCTCCAGCGCCTGCATCACTTTCCGCAACACGGCCTGAAACTGCACCATTTTGTTTCTTGCCCGCACACTTTTGATTATTTAAATAATAAATCATTATATTTTTCTGTTGTGCTAATGATGGTGGATTGATTTATATGTTTTTAGTGCACATTTTTTTCAAAATGAGAAGAGAATCCTCCAACAAATCGGGTATCTCAGTACACCCCCACATGCTATGTCTTGAAATATGCAAACAGATGGATTAAAAGTTTGTAATACTTAATTGTAATACTTCTGACAGCCGCATTTCTAGCCCCGCCCACAACTTCCGGACTTCATAGCGTTCCCAGAAAGCATGAATTATTGATTCATTATTTGTTTTAGACTTAAGACATGACCTTACCTTGTGCTGTAGAATTTGTGAACTTTGTCTCTTGTATAATTAGCTTCCATTTTCGTTAATTGTAATTTATTTAGTTATGCTCCAACTTTCCCTCCATCTTGTGCCAACATCAGTTCTTAAATCTTGGTTCCAACAGTTTTTTAAAGAGCTTGTCAGTGGGATATGCTCTCTGCAAGCTTTTATATATCTTCTCTATCATATGAAATTCCTTTTCTGACTCAAATAAGATTCCCTCAAGGTTGCTCTGATGTCTAAATGATTTAAAATCAACATTTTGTGATATGTAACTTTTAAGTTGCATATATTTGAAACTATCTACATTGGTCAGTCCAAAATTACTTTTTAATTCTATCATGGAAATAAATGTGTTTTCTGTTACCAAGTAATTTACGGTTTCTATGCATTTAGTGTTCCATGTGGGCCAATTTAATCGGTGAATTCTGAAAAGCTATCCAAGGGTTGCTCCATGGTTTTTAGGGAGTGATATTGGTTCTTGTAGAATCCGTTTCATGTTCTTCAATGTTGTTATAGTGTTCTTAACTATGAAGTTGTTAATGTTCTCTGCTTTATCCTTTGAAAATAGACACGTGAAAACATTCTGGGGATGAGCATGCACATCTTCAATATGTACCCATTGTTACTCTTTAGTGCATTTAATTATGTCGCAAGTAAAAGCCTTGGGTAGAGAGTTGAAACAATTCCAAGTCTGGAATATATATTTGGTAGTATTATGAACACTGTAGTCACCCCACATAATGTCATGTGAAAGCACTTTTCATTTAGCTAAAGCAGATTAATTTATCAGACATTACATCCGTTCAGACCAACTGCTAAACAATAACAGATTGTACCAAATAGAGCTTTGCATGACCTTAGAAAGGACAAATTCATTCAGATTTCTACAAATATACTCCAGTTAATTTGCAGCAGAGGCAAAGGTCACTGCTTTCAGAGTCCCTTCAACTGATTGATACACAAGGCCCAAAACAATGGCGTGTTTGACAGACGTGCATTACTGGCATGTCTTAAGGCAGGTCCTGGCAAGGCAAAGCTGTTTGGCTTTCCATTCCAGTGAATGCCTAGTTCAGGTGGGAGGCAGTGCACTATTGTATTGGAGGGTGGATGACCCCCTGATCCTACAGCTCCCTTTCAGTGGGAGCTGTGCAATTCCATAACGTCATCATCATATCTCAAAGTTATTCTTCTCTCCTCCCTCCTTTATCACTCCTGGGTCTGTTGTTCTTCAACTGCTGAAAGATGACCAAACATTAGTCAAATAGAGGAAAATACACACAAAAAACACAATGCCAATGCACTACAATATTTAGAGTTATTCATCCCTGGGAGAAAAAGGGACCTGAAAAGTGATCTTTCTCACAGTGTAATAAACTAGTATTTCTGTACCTGTCACTCTGCGGCGCTCTCTCTTTATGTCAGTCTCACTCTCTCTCTCTCTGTCCCTTTCTCTACTGCAGCTATGTCCATCTACATGCTGCTGGTGTTTGAGGTAGAGACCGGCATAGCCAGTGCATGCGTACTGGCCTCAGGAATCCT
This sequence comes from Oncorhynchus clarkii lewisi, assembly GCF_045791955.1. Taxonomy (NCBI): domain Eukaryota; kingdom Metazoa; phylum Chordata; class Actinopteri; order Salmoniformes; family Salmonidae; genus Oncorhynchus; species Oncorhynchus clarkii. The sequence continues at coordinate 60,767,097 of NC_092151.1, read as the reverse complement.
GATTCTGCTGGTGATCGTGATTCACTCACTGGTCAAAGCCGCCCGCACCGCCCAACACTACCATGGTGGGGAGCACACTGACACTGTGTACCAGAACCAGCATGGAGAGTGCACCCCTGCCGTCCGCCACGGCGAGCTCCAAGACGGGGACAAACCCAGGAGGCATCGCAACAACTCCCATCTCCACCGGCAGTTGTCCTACCCTCCCTGTACTGACCAAAAGCAGCATCACCAGCATCACTCCCCATCCCACGGCCCACAGAGTCACGGCAGTGACAAGGAGGGCTACAGTAGTGGTGGCAGTGGGGGTGGCTCGAGAATGCACAGGACCCTGTCGACAGAGTCGGGGCCGCTGCAGTCGCCGTCTAAGCCATGGAATGGCATTAACAATGAGATGAGAAGCGTGCTGGCCCGCAAGTCAGGGGCCTCCAGTAAAGACTCTACTCTAGTGTGAGATGCACTGCACAAGTCATCGCAGTTAGCACAAGACTAGTTCATTCCGCCCATACGATCTACCGTTCTGAAGAATATGGATAGAAAATAGCTGAAGCTATATAAAAGCTCTGAGCTATCCCACATTTCAATACAGTGGAATTGTCATTTTAATACACCTTTCTTAACATCCCTATTGACTTTTTACACACTAACCATGTTTGATTCCATCACTATTAAGCCCTCTGTAGAATGTTTACTTACTGGTATTCCACTGGAAAATGTTAGTGACTAACTAGCTACAGCTAATGCTTTTGTTGCGATGTGATTATAAGATTTAAAGATTTGCTAATAAATGCTTCCATTTTCAAGTGTTTGGTAAAGACCAAGAATGATCCATGAAATATATTGCCAAAACTGTGTATTGCACAATGTATAGAGAAATTCTGTAGTTTCTAGTCTGCATACTGTAAACAAAACATTTTTAATAACTGTGAATAAACTCATTTTGTAAAATAATTTCAAACCATGAGTATGTTGTTACAAAACACCCTGTCCTAAAAGATCAAGTGGAACAGTTGATGTAAACCAGTAGCCTAGTAGCACATTCAGCTTCATTCCTTATGAACTTTTCCAGATTTTCAAGTGAGTGCCTAGAAGTCCTTGTGGCCGAGTTAAAGCTAAGTATAGCTTTGAGTGTGATGCCTGAGGAACTATTAACCTTGGACTGTCTTTCAGAAGTCAGGAGGAAGTGGATGGGGGATGTGGTGGAGTGTCAGGAGGAATGGGAGAGAGGGGGGGTCGCTTCATGTGAGCTGTGTGCATGTGACAGTATGGGGGAATAAGGAAGAAAACGTAAAACTTAGAGAAACATGAAAATAATGGTCAAATAACAATGCAAAGAACGGGTGATGAAAGAATGAAAGAAAGGATGAGGATTGCAAAGAAAAATAACAAAGACAAGAAATGGTGGCCCATGTCTATGAACAGGTTTTCTTGGCTTTCACTCAAAATAAGTTTATCAGCCTCATCAACTCCACCCTTTAGTGTGAGCAGGGAAATGTAAAAATAAATAAATATCCTCAGCTGTGGTGAATGGAGGTTTGTGGGCAATCAGACAAATGAAAGATACACAGCATTGTTACTGTGTCCCAGAGTCAAAGTGAGTGGAATTGGTTGTTTACTGCCTCCTACCTGCGCCCCTGGGAGATGCTGATTTGTACGTTCATGCTGATGGCTGAGCCCATCTCTGCTTTTGAAGTGCAGGCTGCTGTTTGTCATGCTTTTCACTGCACTGGAAATGAAAATATGAATATGTGTTAAATAAATACAAGGGCGATTCCATGCCAGCAAAAAATATTTTGGCCAATTCTTACATATAAACTTAATTGGAAGGAACAATGTTTGATATGCTTTTTACATTTTTATCACTAACAAATTGAGAAAATCATGATAAAGTGGTCATTTTAGGTTCTTTTTAGTCTTTCATATGCCTAATGTAAGACTGTATGATCTGTGAACCGTACATGATACAGACAATATAATAGTGTCATTATACTCCTTATACTTATAGTGTGCTCTAAAATTAGGACTATGTCTTGATTCTGAAATAAAAAATGTCACATTAATTTATTCAAGATGATTTATTTACACACTATGAGGTTGGAATAATGCTATGACATTTAGAAAATTATTACAATGCCCTTTTAGTGTAAAAGCTCTTTGAAAAGACCTCCTGAAATTTCAGCCTGTTTTGGTCCATAAGCATTTAACCGGTTGGTTATGGCAATCCTAAATAAGTTAAGGAGTGAACATTTGCTGAAATCACATAAGTTGCATGGACTCACTCTATGTGCAATAACAGTGTTTAATATGATTTTTTAATTACTACCTCATGTCTGTACCCCTCAGTCGAGCAGTGAATTTAAAACACCGATTCAACCAGGGACCAGGGAGGACCGGCGAGGTTTTTCCTATGCCTTGCAAAGATGGATATCTATTTGTTGATGGGTAAAAATAAAAAAGCAGACATTGAATATCCCTTTGGGCATGGTGAAGCTATTAATTAGACTTTGGATGGTGTATCAATACACCCAGTCACTACAAATATACAGGCATCCTTCCTAACTCAGTTGCCGGAGAGGAAAGAAACCACTGAGGGATTTCAGCATAAGGCCAATGGCCAACACTAACCTAATTTACAAATCAAATCAAATTGTATTTGTCACATGCGCCGAATACAACAGGTGTAGTAGACCTTACAGTGAAATGCTTACTTACCCTTGACCAACAATGCAGTTTAGAAAAATAAGTGTCAAGTAAAAATTAAAAATAACAAATAATTAAAGAGCAGCAGTAAAATAGCGAGGCTATATACAGGGGGTACCGGTATAGAGTCAATGTGCGGGGACACAGGTTAGTCGAGGTAACCATTTGATAAGCTGTTCAAGTGTCTTATGGCATCGGGGTAGAAGCTGTTAAGAAGCCTCTTGGACCTAGACTTGGCACTCCTGTACCGCTTGACATGCGGTAGCAGAGAGAACAGTCTATGACTAGGGTGGCTGGAGTCTTTGACAACTTATAGGGCCTTCCTCTGCACCTCCTGGTATAGACGTCCTGGATGGCAGGAAGCTTGGTCATAGTGATGTACTGGGCCATACACACTACCCTCTGTAGTGCCTTGTGGTCAGAGGTCGAGCAGTTGCCATACCAGGCAGTGATGCAACCAGTCAGGAAGCTCTAGATGGTACAGCTGAAGAACCTTTTGAGGATCTGAGGACCCATGCCAAATCTTTTCAGTCTCCTGAGGGGGAATAGGCTTTGTCGTGCCCTCTTCACAACTGTCTTGGTGTGTTTATACCATGATAGTTTATTGGTGATGTGGACATCAAGGAACTTGAATCTCTCAACCTGCTCCACTACATCCCTGTCGATGAGAATGGGGGCGTGCTCAGTCCTCCTTTTCCTGCAGTCCACAATCATCTCCTTTGCCTTGATCATGTTGAGGGAGAGGTTTTTATCCTGGAACCACACGGCCAGGTCTCTGACCTCCTCTCTCAAGGCTGTCTCATCGTTGTCGGTGGTCAGGCCTACCACTTTTCTGTCATCGGCAAGCAAACTTAATGATGGTGTTGGAGTCGTGCCTGGCCATACAGTCATGAGTGAACAGGGAGTACAGGAGGGGACGGAGCACGCACCCCTGAGGAGCCCCCGTGTTGAGGATCAACAAGACAGATGTGTGGTTACCTACCCTTACCACCTGGGGGCAGCCCATCAAGAAGTCCAGGATCCAGTTGCAGAGGGAGGTGTTTAGTCCCAGGGTCCTTAGCTTAGTGATGAGCTATGAGGGCACTATGGTGTTGAACGCTGAGCTGTAGTCAATGAATAGCATTCTCAAATAGGTGTTCCTTTTGTTCGGGTGGGAAAGGGCAGTGTGGAGTGCAATAGAGATTGCATTATCTGTGGATCTGTTGGGCGGTATGCAATTTGAAGTGTGTCTGGAGTTTTTGGGTGTTGATGTGAGCCATGAACAGCCTTTCAAAGCACGTCATGTCTACAGACGTGAGTGCTACAGGTCGGTAGTCATTTAGGCAGGTTACCTGCTTGAAACATGTTGGTATTACAGACTCAGTCAGGGACAGTTTGGAAATGTCAGTGAAGACACTTGCCAGTTTGTCAGCACATGCTCGGAGTATATGTCTTGGTGTATTTTTTGCAATATTACAGTGAAAAGAAGGAAGCCTGTACAGAATACAAATATTCCAAAACATGCATCTGGTTTGGAACACAGCGGGCCGAGTGTCTGCGAGTTTTTGCTCCATCCTTGTACTTTATTGATGAATGAAGGTCACTGATTAGTAAGGAACTCCCCTCACCTCGTTGTCTAGGTCTTCATTGAAAGGAAAAAAAACATAAACCAGCCCTCCATGGAATGAGTTTGACACCCCTGCACTAAACTACTTTAGCAAAACGTGGCAAAGCAATTACCTTTTTGTTCTGAATACAAAGTGTAATGTATGCAGCAAATCCAATACAACACATTACGGTGTACCACTCTCCATATTTTCAAGCATAATGGTGGCTGCATCATGTTATGGGTATGCTTTTCAGTCATTATGGACTGCAGAGTTTGTCAGGATAAAATAGAACGTACTGGAGCAAAGCACAGGAAACATTTGAGGAAAACCTCATTCAGAGTCTGCTTTCCTCCAGACACGGAGATGAATTCATCTTTCAGCAGGATAATAACCTAAAACACAAGGCCAAATCTGTGACATGGTGAGGTTGGACCCAGGTGCAGAGAAGAGACCAGATGAGGAATCAGTGGTTAAGGATAAACATAATAGTTTACTAACATTGCTCGTCCATATATTTCTATTCCTTTACTAGATTTACACTACCATTCAAAAGTTTGGGGTCACTTAGAAATGCCCTTGTTTTTGAGAGAAAAGCACATTTTTGGTCCATTAAAATAACAACAAATTGATCAGAAATACAGTGTAGACATTGTTCATGTTGTAAATGACTATTGTAGCTGGAAACAGCTGATTTTTAATGGATTATCTACATAGGCGTACAGAGGCCCAATATCAGCAACCACCACTACTACTGTGTTACAATGGCACATTGTGTGAGCTAATCCAAGTTTATAATTTTATTAAATAGCTAATTGATCATTAGAAAACCCTTTTGCAATTATCTTGACATATACAGTGGTTCCTCCTTTAAAAGTTGTGAGTTTACACCGCGGGACTTAGGGGTACCCAGCATCACGGGTTCATTGCTCCAGACCACTGCAAGAGCACTCATTATGCATTTGGGTCCCAATGTTGAATCCCAATTATGAATTTGACGCGAGCCATCCGTCGCTGGTGACATTCTTCAGCAAAAATGGCTGACAAAACATTACAGTGGAAGCAAATATAAGGAATTAGAAAGGTCATAACGGGTCAAGCAAAAAAATGTACAATTGAGAGGAATATATTAGTTAATGTAGAGACAAACGATTGTGCATATTTCTTTGTCATAAAGTTAATTTACGAAAATCGCTATTTAGATGACTAGCTAACATTAGCCAGCTAGCTAGTATTATGACATGGGTATGAAATTGTAATTTGTGTTGTTTTATGTTTTAGGGACTCCTGAGAAAACCAGCAAACCAGGCTGTCATCTTGTAAAACAGTGGATGTAAAGAATCTAGCTAGCTAAAGCATTTACTGCAAATTGAATGTACAATAGTGTAAGTTTGCCTTGCTTATATTTTCCATGCAGCTGAAGTAGCATAGCTAACTATTTGCTTATTGTGTAGTGCAGGATAAAAATAACTCTATGCCTATGGATGTGTAGCTAGCTACAGTATGTAGTCGATCTGTGTATGGACCCTAAAACGTTTGGTATGAATATTAGTTCAGAGCCTATAAACCTCAGCTATCATAGTTGTATCAACTTCAGTCTGAATGGCATTAATGAAGCCTATGGATTGAGTAGAATATAACTTTATTGTGCCAAGGATCTAAGTCCAATATACACACGCACTGTAGTTATTACCACCCATGAGATCCACACATTGTAGCATGTACATTGAATATATTCACTGATCATGCACTCTTCCTGGGCAAATAAAGGTGCGGTTCAGGGATGAATCTCTGAGACATTCTTTTTCAGTCATATCCAATATCAGGTGAATCAAACGCCATTCTTTGAATGATGCTGTGTCTGCATGTACTGTATGTATTACAATCATAGACTTCAGTGTTTACCACTCCTGCTCCTGGGACATCAATGATTACATGTTGTAACTATGCAATAGACTAGAAACATGATTTAAGTAAAGGATGATTTGTAATTCATATATACAGAAGAAAAAACAGTACACTACACTTCCTATGCATATCTAACTCCCTTCATCTGCATTAATCTGAGGGCACAGGATAGGTGTACTATTTCAATTAGATATTTTCAACCAGTGGAGAATGTGAAACGCTTTATTGAAAGTTCATTATCCAGGTGTTATAAATACATACATTATGAATAAAAGTTAAATCTGTACTTCAATGCACATATGGTGTGCATTATAAAAAGAGAGGTGGGAAGATGTATAGAAGACAGAAAAGGAAAGCGGTAAAACAGGAGCAGGGAAGACAGCATATGATTAATGACTTACAGTGCTACCCTAATATTCTCTCAGTTCATCACAATTACATCGTGTCTCTAGCAGTGTCTCCTAACCAGCCTTGGGCTCCCAGTCGGCTGGAAGGTTATCTTAAGAGCGGGTGAGGTGGCGATGACGGGACTGGCTTCCTCTCTCACATCAAAACATACATGCAGACGAGCGACAGGTGGGTAGAGAGCATGATTAAGCTTTGTTTTTTTTTATTCTAACACAGTCAGTCATCATAATCAACAGGAGGTGAAATGCAAAACTGACCTTTGATCATTAACTCTGGTATTACTACATCTACCTGTATGTCAATGTAAAGCATATTTAATAATACTTCCTGTTGACCCGACCAAGTGACCTCTCAACTATGATCATGCTGTGCCCTCTGTGTCAGCCAGTTCAGATGCGAGAGGGGTTCACCGACACAGCTGATATAACCTATAGGATTTAGGGAGAAGGGGGATGAAGTGAAGGAGACCAACTGTTATTGCGAAAATAAGGTAGTTAAAGAGACTATTCAACAGGAATCTGTGTGTAGTCTCACCTGGTGTCCATACTAAGTGGCTACTGAGTACTCATGCTGAAAAACAGACACATGAGGACAAACAATAGAAGATAATGTCATTAGACTTTTACATTACCAGATCACAAATGAATACATAAATACCACTTGAAGCTTGATGACGACCTGATCATTGGACCTGATCATCATCATCAGTTGTGTAGTGCTAAGGCAACAACTGGTGAGGTGTCAGGTTCGCCTCTGTACTTAAAAGGGTGATAAATCAAACTCCGAAATGCTGCAGAGCTGCTCGCAGACGAGGTAGAAACACATATCCCACAAGGAAGAGGTGGAAAGAATTTGACAGGTCAAGGTAGCCTTCTTCCTCCAAACTGTGCAGCAATTTGTAGTACTGACATGTCACAGCACTCCAAACATCTCTCCATATGCGTTCCACTCTAACAGAGAGAAAGAAAAGGCTTTTGTGTGGTGGGGGGGAACCTAATCCCTGTGGTCCTGTGGTCCTCCGCCATGAATTAACCTGTTTCATTATGTACGCATTACCAGTTGATGAAAAACAATTCCAATTTCATACATCATTGAAAATTTGTAAGAATAAAAAAGTTAAAATAACATATTTGATGGAGACATACATCTTAGTACCTTATCAATTTATGATTTGTATCAATGTGAACAAGAAAAGCCCACATGGGTCATCCATGCCTTAATGGCCCTGACTTTCTTGTCTACGGTAACTCTTCATATGACATATCAGAATAGCATTCCCTGAGACATATTCTGTTCTTTCATCCTTCTGTAAAAAAAAAGCTAACCGTTACACGTGAAATATGATTATATATCGACTATGAAACAAAATAGGACATGGCCTGCATATGAGTTGCCATGAAAGAAAGTTCAATGAATTAAACTGAAAATGTTCGAGAACAGGCATTTGTAGATAAATGTTTTTGGTTAGCTTAAGAATAATAATTGCATGATTTATCATTCTACGGTGTGTATGTACAGTTGAAGTCGGAAGTTTACATACACCTTAGCGAAATACAGTGCCTTGCGAAAGTATTCGGCCCCCTTGAACTTTGCGACCTTTTGCCACATTTCAGGCTTCAAACATAAAGATATAAAACTGTATTTTTTTGTGAAGAATCAACAACAAGTGGGACACAATCATGAAGTGGAACGACATTTATTGGATATTTCAAACTTTTTTAACAAATCAAAAACTGAAAAATTGGGCGTGCAAAATTATTCAGCCCCCTTAAGTTAATACTTTGTAGCGCCACCTTTTGCTGCGATTACAGCTGTAAGTCGCTTGGGGTATGTCTCTATCAGTTTTGCACATCGAGAGACTGACATTTTTTCCCATTCCTCCTTGCAAAACAGCTCGAGCTCAGTGAGGTTGGATGGAGAGCATTTGTGAACAGCAGTTTTCAGTTCTTTCCACAGATTCTCGATTGGATTCAGGTCTGGACTTTGTCTTGGCCATTCTAACACCTGGATATGTTTATTTTTGAACCATTCCATTGTAGATTTTGCTTTATGTTTTGGATCATTGTCTTGTTGGAAGACAAATCTCCGTCCCAGTCTCAGGTCTTTTGCAGACTCCATCAGGTTTTCTTCCAGAATGGTCCTGTATTTGTCTCCATCCATCTTCCCATCAATTTTAACCATCTTCCCTGTCCCTGCTGAAGAAAAGCAGGCCCAAACCATGATGCTGCCACCACCATGTTTGACAGTGGGGATGGTGTGTTCAGCTGTGTTGCTTTTACGCCAAACATAAAGTTTTGCATTGTTGCCAAAAAGTTCAATTTCGGTTTCATCTGACCAGAGCACCTTCTTCCACATGTTTGGTGTGTCTCCCAGGTGGCTTGTGGCAAACTTTAAACGACACTTTTTATGGATATCTTTAAGAAATGGCTTTCTTCTTGCCACTCTTCCATAAAGGCCAGATTTGTGCAATATATGACTGATTGTTGTCCTATGGACAGAGTTTCCCACCTCAGCTGTAGATCTCTGCAGTTCATCCAGAGTGATCATGGGCCTCTTGGCTGCATCTCTGATCAGTCTTCTCCTTGTATGAGCTGAAAGTTTAGAGGGACGGCCAGGTCTTGGTAGATTTGTAGTGGTCTGATACTCCTTCCATTTCAATATTATCGCTTGCACAGTGCTCCTTGGGATGTTTAAAGCTTGGGAAATCTTTTTGTATCCAAATCCGGCTTTAAACTTCTTCACAACAGTATCTCGGACCTGCCTGGTGTGTTCCTTGTTCTTCATGATGCTCTCTGCGCTTTTAACAGACCTCTGAGACTATCACAGTGCAGGTGCATTTATACGGAGACTTGATTACACACAGGTGGATTGTATTTATCGTCATTAGTCATTTAAGTCAACATTGGATCATTCAGAGATCCTCACTGAACTTCTGGAGAGAGTTTGCTGCACTGAAAGTAAAGGGGCTGAATAATTTTGCACGCCCAATTTTTCAGTTTTTGATTTGTTAAAAAAGTTTGAAATATCCAATAAATGTCATTCCACTTCATGATTGTGTCCCACTTGTTGTTGATTCTTCACAAAAAAAAACAGTTTTATATCTTTATGTTTGAAGCCTGAAATGTGGCAAAAGGTCGCAAAGTTCAAGGGGGCCGAATACTTTCGCAAGGCACTGTACATTTAAACTCAGTTTTTCACAATTCCTCACATTTAATCCTAGTAAAAATGTCCTTTCTTAGGTCAGTTAGGATCACCACTTTATTTTAAGAATGTGAAATTTCAGAATAATATTAGAGAGAATGATTTATTTCAGCTTTTATTTCCTTCATCACATTTCCAGTGGGTTAGAAGTTTACATACACCTAATTAGTATTTGATAGCATTGCCTTTAATGAGTTTAACTTGGGTCAAATGTTTCAGGTAGCCTTCCACAAGCTTCCCACAATAAGTTGGGTGAATTTTGGCCCATTCCTCCTGACAGAGCTGGTGTAACTGAGTCAGGTTTGTAGGCCTCCTTGCTCGCACACGCTTTTTAAGTTCTGTCCACAAATGTTCTATAGGATTGAGGTCAGGGCTTTGTGATGGCCACTCCAATACCTTGACTTTGTTGTCCTTAAGCCATTTTGCCACAACTTTGGAAGTATGCTTGGGGTCATTGTCCATTTGGAAGACCCATTTGAGGCCAAGCTAAAACTTCCTGACCAATGTTTTGAGATGTTGCTTCAATATATCTACATAACTTTCCTTCTTCATGATGCCATCTATTTTGTGAAGTGCACCAGTCCCTCCTGCGGCAAAGCACCCCCACAACATGATGCTGCCACCCCCGTGCTTCATGGTTGGGATGGTGTTCTTCGGCTTGCAAGCTTCCCCCTTTTTCCTCCAAACATAACGATGGTCATTATGGCCAAACAGTTCTATTTTTGTTTCATCAGACCAGAGGACATTTCTCCAAAAAGTACCATCTTTGTCCACATGTGCAGTTGCAAACCGTAGTCTGGCATTTTGATGGCGGTTTTGGAGAAGTGGCTTCTTCCATGTTGAGCGGCCTTTCATGTTATGTCGATATAGGACTCGTTTTAGTGTGGATATAGATACTTTTGTACCTGTTTCCTCCAGCATCTTCACAAGGGCCTTTGCTGTTGTTCTGGGATTGATTTGCACTTTTCGCACCAAAGTACATTCATCTCTAGGAGACAGAACGCATCTCACTGTCCTTACGAACCACATAGAATATCATTACAGCGGTATGTTATCTATGTACCTAACATTAGTAGTTATAAATCAAACTTGCCAGTATATTAACTATAGGCTAACTACCCAATGTTTATTGACTTGATTATTCCCGTCATTCTTAGCTTAGCTAAATGGTATAGTCATTGTGCGTTCTCAATGGACATTCGGGGGCTTTCGTAAATTCGCTCTGGCTATCTACTCCGATTTCAGAGCACTGTCGTTAAGAGTTTCCCCAGAGACGCAGAATAATGAATTTATGAGTGCTCAACATCCGTTGAATATGATCGGTGTCAGTAAAGATTGGCAAAAAAAAGCGTAATTAAATGGTTGCCAGCAGCACAGTTACAGCCACCAACGCTCTGGTTAACATGAAAACTGCCTAACCAGCTCTGCTAGAATGAGTAAAATGGTCAGAGTGGTCTCATTTGTGTCTGAAAGTAGCTAGCAAGCTATCCAACGTTAGCTTGGGTGCTTGACTGCCGTTGTAAGGCCAGAATGTTCAAATCAGCCCTACTCCTCAGTCCAAAAGTCCAGTGTGCACTCCGAGAGCGAAACGGTCTGAATTTACAAACGGACAACGCTCTGAATTTATGAGCGCTGGCACTCGATTTAATTTAAGAACACACCCAAAGTCGAAACATTTCTAACTAGTCATTTGTTATATGAAATAGCTAGCAAGAGGTTGCATAGCAACAGCATTAACTACCTGTAGAGAAGGCAAAGTGCAAGTACGCTCAACTGAAAGTTCAGTTACACTACAATCAGGGTGTGGAAATGTTATGCCCCTTAGATATTAATTTAGATTCGTCCAATCCTCTTATGCTGTAGCCTACTCCTGACCGTCACCTTGTACAGAGCCATGTTTTCTAACAGAAACCCTGAAGGTTTCATTTTTCGTTTCTCGGAATAGAAACACCATAATATTAATCAAATTAAGCCACATTTCTTCAAATCTTTCTCATATACTATGTTTAAAAAGAGGTTTTAAATTCTCTGGTAATGCCAATATGGAAGACTGTCAAATGCTTCTCAAAGATGCCCTCTGGTGGTCAAACTAGCACTAACTCACATTAACAGAAAATAAATGGCCGACAAATAAATAACGTGCCACAGAATCCTGCAGCAGCCTGCAATGTGACACACATTTTAAAGGAGGAATCACTGTAGTTGGCTCTGCGGGAGGCGTCTCAGGACTTGGTGGAGGTACAGTATATGTTCCGTAAGGGTTTTGGAGAAGATCCGGATGCCGTCGAGGTAAACAAAAATGAACCGATTCAACATATCCCTAAGAGTGTCATTGAACAAAGCTTGGAAGACAGCCGGTGAGTTCGATCATCTGAAGGGCATGACTAAATACTCAGTGGCTACTCGGAGTGTTAAAGGCAGTCTTCCATTCACCTCCCTCCCTGATTGTAAGCGTTGCGTAGGTCCAGTTTGGTGAAGAATTGTGCCCCATGGGCCATCTCGAAGGCGGTGGACATCAGGGGTAGGGGGTAATGATTCTTAATTGTAATCCTGCTCAGCCCTCTGAACATGAAGAAGAAGCCTGCACTAGCTGGGGATGTAGAGGAGCTCACAATATTAAGTTGCAAATTAATGTTGTCAATATAATTAAAAACCTATACAGTAGACCTAGCTATAGGTTACCTGCATGCATATTCTACAGTGTAGATTGCTCCTTAACTTGGCTCCTCCCAGAGCTGCATATCTGTCTGGGAGAGATGAGCAGAGATAAATGAATGTTGTTACTGCAAAAGTAGCTATGATTTCTTTGATGTGCGTTTTTGGACAGCCCAGCAATATAGCTACTGTAAAGTAACAAATGTCTACCTACATTTATTATCCTTAGTAGTATGCCTTAGTAGTATCCTTAGTAGTATCCTTATTATCCATTAGTATGTAAGCTTTTGCTTTGGAGTCACCAATTACTTCGTGTAGCACTAGTCCTGGAAGGGACCTTCTAAAGTGCTCTTGCAGTCGATAAAGATGGCTAGTTAGCCAATACGTACAGGCTCTCAGTTAATTTTTCAGTCACTGCAGAGATAACCATACAATAATATAGCTAGGTTTACCAAAGCTATGTATGGTTAAGACAGGTATCGTTAGCTAACTAGCTACTTAACGATAGCTGTTTAGCTACCGTAGCTAGCTAATGTGCAGCCAGCTAAAGTTACTAGCGAGCTGGCTTGCTAACGTTAGTTAAAGTATTCGCTAATGACCACTTTTAACATGAAGTTGAATCTCCTGGTCCTCCATCTTATATGCTATACTGTATACAGTACCAGTCAAGTTTGGACACACCTACTCATTCCAGGGTTTTTCTTTATTTTTTACTATTTTTCTAATTTGTAGAATAATAGTGAAGACATAAAAACGATGAAATAACATATATGGAATCAAATAGTAACCAAAAAATTTGAGATTCTTCAAAGTAGCCACCATTTCCCTTGATGACAGCTTTGCACAGTCTTGGTATTCACTCAACCAACTTCATGAGGTAGTCACCTGAAATGCATTTCAATTAACAGGTGTGCCTTGTGAAAAGTTCATTTGTGGAATTTCTTTCCTTTTTAATGCATTTGAGCCAATCAGTTGTGTTGTGGAGTGACAAGGTAGGGGGGTATACAGAAGATAGCCCTATTTGGTAAAATACCAACACCATGTTATGGTAAGAACAGCTCAAAGAAGCACAGAGAAACGATGATGAAACTGCCTCTCATGAGGACCGCCACAGGAAAGGAAGACCCAGAGTTACCTCTGCTGCAGAGGATAAGTCCATTAGAGTTACCAGCCTCAGAAATTGCAGCCCAAATAAATGCTTCACAGAGTTCAAGTAACAGACACATCTCAACATCAACAGTTCAGAGGAGACTGCGTGAATCAGGCCTTCATGCCCGAATTTCTGCAAAGAAACCAATAGGAAGAAGAAACTTGCTTGGGATAAGAAACATGAGCAATGGACATTAGACCGGTGGAAATCTGTCCTTTGTTCTAATGAGTCCAAATTTGATATTTTTGGTTCCAACCTCCGTGTTTTTGTGAGACGCAGAGTAGGTGAACGGATGATCTCTGCATTTGTGGTTCCCACCGTGAAGCATGGAGAAGGAGGTGTGATGGTGCTTTGCTGGTGACACTGTCTGTTATTTATTTAGAATTAAAGGCAGACTTAACCAGCATGGCTACCACAGCATTCTGCAGCGATACGCCATCCCATCTGGTTTGCGCTTAGCGGGACTATCATTTGTTTTTAAACAGGACAATGACCCAACACATCTCCAGGCTGTGTAAGGGCTATTTTACCAAGAAGGAGAGTGATGGAGTGCTGCATCAGATAACCTGGCCTCCACAATCACCTGACCTCAACCCAATTGAGATGGTTTGGGACGAGTTGGACCGCAGAGTGAAGGAAAAGCAGCCCGAAAATGCTCAACATATGTTGGAACTCCTTCAAGACTGTTGGAAAAGTATTCCAGGTGAAGCTGGTTGAGAGAATGCCAAGAGTGTGCAAAGCTGTCATCAAGGCAAAGTTTGGCTACTTTGAAGAATCTAAAATCTATTTGTTTAACACTTTTTTTGGCTACTACATGATTCAATATGTGTTATTTCATAGTTTTGATGTCTTCACTATTATTCTATAATGTAGAAAATAGTAAAAATAAAGAAAACCCCTTGAATGAGTAGATGTGTCCAAACTTTTGACTAGTGCTGTATAATTACATAGTTACAATGGTTTAATTAATGTAAAAACGTTAGCAGAAATAGTCAGAGGGACTTCCGTGTTATTGTCATGTGCACCACAAATCATGTTCGGGTTGCAACACGAGCTGGACATTTTTTCTTCGATATTTCCTCTCTCGACGTAATCCGCGTTAAGTGACGGACTGAGACAATATAGTAGATCAGTCAAACATAATCTAATACATTAGGAAGTTGGAGAGAAGCATGATGATGTTGCTATTTAATCCGATACATAGTGTGAACAGAACATATAAAAGCACTCCTTGCGACCTAAAGGTAACAATTAATATTTGTATACTATGCCATTGAGACTTTACTATTTTGCATGAGCTGATGGGGAATGGTTTTCCATCATTTCAGTTTTGAAAATTAAGCCAAACAGAGAGATAATCAGAATATAGAGCATTTGTTCCATATTTTTTCTTCTGCTGGCCAGAGCTTACTCTATATGGTCATATATATTTTGATGTTGATTCAAGTGACCATGGATGGTAAAGATGGTGATGAGATACCAGATCTTGCAGCCAGTATACACATGGTCTCAGATGATGGCCTAGCAGTGGAATTCACTACCTTACCGTCCAGAGTATGGGTTAAATGGTATGACTGTCAGTCCTACAACAACATATGTTGGTTTTAAACGCTCTATAGGATTTCTCATACAGTAATCACACTTGTCAATTTGTCTACAATAAAGGGCTGCACCATTTTCAGTTTGCCTAAATTGTCAAATGATTATAGGCATCATGCAATCTCTGTATTGCTCCTTGCTACCAGGTGTGATGGTGACTACAGAGAACATGGATTTGGATGCGAGTTTGTTAATACTCCAACTCCCCCATTAATAGGCAGCGTGGGAACGAGGTCACAGTCCGACCAGCTACTTCAAATGAAATAAAATCAAATCACATACACATATTTAGCAGGTGTTATTGCGGGTGTTGCGAAGTGTTCCTAACTCCAACAGTGCAGTAGTATCTAACAATTCTAATTGAGACGGTAAGAATGGCTTTCTGAACTCAGAAAAAAACAAACAAGCAAAATACCTTAAAACACTGCTGTGTATACTCATTCATAATCCAATAGGTAACGCACTGTTACAGGAATGGCCCAAAATGACCCCTCTGTAGTTTTCTGTACTGTAGGCTTACTATATTAGTATATAACTGAGGGAGATTGAAATATTATGCATATTACTTGGTATAATATATGGACAACTAAATGTACATAACACTGACCCTTTATACTGATGTCTCATCTGTTTTGTCCATCCATCAGCTAGCTGCTCAGGGGAGGTCTCAGGTGGCTACAAACCTGAGCAAAGGTGAGAAATGTCCACTGACCAATGGTGCAAAGACTACAATTTGCCTGACTTGTGTAGCATGGTACAACCAGCATGATCACTATGACTTGTGTGCTGTGTCCTGTGTAATAATATACTGAACAAAAATATAAACGTAACACACAACAATTCCAAAGATTTTACTGAGCTAGAGTTGAAATCAGTCAATTTAAATAAGTTAATTAGGCCCTAATCTATGGATTTCACATGACTGGGAATATAGATATGGATCTGTTGGTCACAGATACCTTAAAAAAAAAAGTAGGGTCGTGGATCAGAAAACCAGTCAGTATCTGGTGTGACCACCATTTGCCTCATCCAGCACAACACATCTCCTTTGCATAGAGTTGATCAGGCTGTTGATTGTCGCCTGTGGAATGTTGTCCCACTCCTCTTCAATGGCGGTGCGAAGTTGCTGGATATTGGCAGGAACTGGAACATACTGTCGTACACGTTCATCCAGAGCATCCCAAACATGCTCAATGGGTGACATGTCTAGTTAGTATGCAGGCCTTGGAAGAACTGGGACATCTTCAGCTTCCAGGAATTGTATACAGATCCTTGTGACATGGGGCTGTGCATTATCATGCTGAAACATGAGGTGATGGTGGCGGATAAATGGCACGACATTGGACCTCAGGATCTCGTCAGCAGCATTTGGAGGGAAAGCCATGGTGGATTGCCTCCTGGAAAACATCAGGGACATTTCTAGACACGTTCATTGAATTCAATGGTTAGTCATATACTGGGTGGTGATTGACTGTAACCTGTCTGTTATGTCCTTGTGTAGTGTGTCTTAGGAGGCAGATCCTAGTGCTATAGCATGGGAGCGGGAGAGTGCATTGACCCTGGCCAGCTCTGGAGGCTATGCAGTCATAGTGAAATATCTTCTCCAACATTCAATAGATATTAATGCTTATGACTGTGTAAGGTTGTAAATGATATCATTAAATGGTGTAACTAACTGCCCCAGGACTCTTGATTCTTTCAGAAATAACACACATCCTATTAATGGATGTCTGTCATGTTTAATAAGAATGGTGGTACCCCTCTCCTCTACGCTGTTTGCGGGAACCACATAAGCTATGCCAAGGCCCTCTTAGGTATGATGCTTCATACCCCTACACACGATAAATTAATTAAAATGAAGGTAATTTCCAAAACCAAAGTACTGTAGTCATCTCAGTGGCACAAATAAATATGGTAATGTGATTTTAATTCAGATAGAAGGGGCAGACATGAACATTGAGGCAGATTCTGGGTATAGTCCAATTGCCCTAGCTGTCACCATCAGACACAAAAAGGTAAGCACCCTCTCAAATGTTTTGTATATTAAGGACGTTTATGTGTAATTTTTTTTACGACAATCATACTAGGTTTAAATAACTATTTCTAAAAAATGAAGTGATTGTAAACAAATAAAAACAAATGGCTTAAGAATTTTACAATGTTCATTTGGAATGGCAAATCAAATAAGGCACAAGAACATTTCAATAGGCATGTGGTTACGTGACCTTAAAGCCTGTAAAGCTGCAATAACAAATCCAGATTCAGAGTCCTCCTTTATCCCCTTGTTGTTTCTGTGATGCAAGCAGGTGACCAACTAAAAATGTCCTCACCAAAAATAGTCCGATATGGTTCCCATTCCAAAGTTCATGTGGGTGGTACAGTCTTCCAGCAGTCATGGTATTCAATGTTACTACACCCTCTTTCCCTATAGGTCTCGCTCTCTCTCATGAAGAAACAAAAACGTCACAAAGCTCTTTCCCCCAGGACATCCAAGGAGTAAACAATTATTCGCCCAAAAAAGTCAGCACTGTTCTCAAACACTATTTTTAGCCTGTGCACCATGTGGGCCTCCTGAATGGGAAAGCTGTGGGTGTGGAGTTAAGAACCAGATAAGTAGAACTGCAGTGGACAATATTGTTTGAAAGCTGCTTTGTGTACTCTATGTAGCATTAAAATCAACATTTCTGTATTACAGTATCCAGTGCCAGGCATAACTTTTCTGTACTATTACAACTTGTATACAACTATTACAAGACTAGTTGAGGTAGCTTGTACATCAGGCTATCTCATGCTTAGTATGGCCACATTTAAAAATACCAAATGTGGGACAAAGGGATAATTTTGCAGGACATTCGCGGCAGTGTAGCCTAAATTAATAGATTGAGTGGGTGTGTCAAAAGGAGTGGGTGTATGGAAAGTGAATCAACTAATTGGGCAGATTTGTTGCCACTCAAGACCGTTTTGCGTGGCTGATTGGGCTGCACGACGAGTCGATAAGTCAGCGACCAGTGCACTGGTGTTGTATCGACGAGCCTGCCAACTTGAATTGCTTCCTACTGGATATCACGGTCACGTCGTGGCGGTAGCTAACGTAGCCATTTTTTTCTCCCACATGATTTAATTTCATGTAGGATAGCAGCCTACACAAGAAACAACTAATATTGATAACCATCTAGATGTCATCTTGATACATACAGTCTACTACTCAATGAAGAGGGCATGGATGGCAACAACACCGAGAAACAGTGCCCTTCGCTCCCGCTTGACAATTGCTGCTGTGCGGCAATGGCGTGGGAACTACCTACCTTGTAGCCAAATATGAGGGGGACAGTTACAGTAAGCACACACATACAACACATGAAGCAACAGTACACCCATAATCAATACTTTTAATAAAGAAATAAACAATTGTCAGTTTTATAACTGAAAATGTAAAAATGTTTGTGCAAAACTAACAGTGAAATACGTCTCATCCTCTGGCTTAAAAACAGAAGTCCAAACTCTCGCGGTATGGTAGCTCAATGTACGGGAAGTGTCGTGGTAAGAGAGAGAAAAAAAGGCTAAATCATAACTGCCTAACCTATAGCAGCCTGCTTGACACGCCCACTACTTTCCTTTTGACACACCCACAAGCCCATTCTCCAGTCATATTGGGATGCAGCTACCCCCTTCTCAGTTTAGCTGGAGTTTAGACTGAAAAGATATGACACTGGCATACGTCTCACGGTGCGCTTAATATCAGAACTCAACAACGATTGGAGAAGTGTTTAACATCGCTAGTAGCGTTGCAACAGTGTTGCAGTTCTTGATACAAACAGGTGTGCGTGGCACCTACCTCCATACCCCGTTGAAAGGTGCTTAAATATTGCCTTGCAAAAGTATTCAGACCCCTTGGATTGTTTAACATTTTGTGTTACAAAGTGGGATTAAAATGAATTGTCATTTTTTTGTCACCTATCTACACAAAATGCTATCAAAGTGGAAGATTTATTTTAATTCATCGTAAAAAATGAACTAAAATACAGTCGTAGCATAAGTATTCTGCTCCCTTAGTCAATACATGTTTGAAGCACATTTGGCAGTGATTACAGCAGTGAGTCTTCTTGAGTAGTCTCTAAAAGCTGTTTGTACACCTGGATTGTGCAATATTTGCCCTAATATATATATATAATATATATATATATATTATATAATATATATATATATATATATATATATATATATATATAATATATATATATATTATATATTATATATATTATATAATATATATATAATATATTATATATTATATATATTATATATTATATAATATATATATATATATATATATATATATATTATATAATATATATAATATATATATATATAATAGTCAATATAAATATAAATTATATATATATATATATTAATTATATATATATATATATATAAATTATATATATATATATACACATATATATATAAATTATATATATATATATATATATATTAATATATATATATTTATTATATATACATATATATATATATATATACACAGTGCCTTGCGAAAGTATTCGGCCCCCTTGAACTTTGCGACCTTTTGACATATTTCAGGCTTCAAACATAAAGATATAAAACTGTATTTTTTTGTGAAGAATCAACAACAAGTGGGACACAATCATGAAGTGGAACGACATTTATTGGATATTTCAAACTTTTTTAACAAATCAAAAACTGAAAAATTGGGCGTGCAAAATTATTCAGCCCCTTTACTTTCAGTGCAGCAAACTCTCTCCAGAAGTTCAGTGAGGATCTCTGAATGATCCAACGTTGACCTAAATGACTAATGATGATAAATACAATCCACCTGTGTGTAATCAAGTCTCCGTATAAATGCACCTGCACTGTGATAGTCTCAGAGGTCCGTCAAAAGCGCAGAGCATCATGAAGAACAAGGAACACACCAGGCAGGTCCGAGATACTGTTGTGAAGAAGTTTAAAGCCGGATTTGGATACAAAAAGATTTCCCAAGCTTTAAACATCCCAAGGAGCACTGTGCAAGCGATAATATTGAAATGGAAGGAGTATCAGACCACTGCAAATCTACCAAGACCTGGCCGTCCCTCTAAACTTTCAGCTCATACAAGGAGAAGACTGATCAGAGATGCAGCCAAGAGGCCCATGATCACTCTGGATGAACTGCAGAGATCTACAGCTGAGGTGGGAGACTCTGTCCATAGGACAACAATCAGTCGTATATTGCACAAATCTGGCCTTTATGGAAGAGTGGCAAGAAGAAAGCCATTTCTTAAAGATATCCATAAAAAGTGTTGTTTAAAGTTTGCCACAAGCCACCTGGGAGACACACCAAACATGTGGAAGAAGGTGCTCTGGTCAGATGAAACCAAAATTGAACTTTTTGGCAACAATGCAAAACGTTATGTTTGGCATAAAAGCAACACAGCTGAACACACCATCCCCACTGTCAAACATGGTGGTGGCAGCATCATGGTTTGGGCCTGCTTTTCTTCAGCAGGGACAGGGAAGATGGTTAAAATTGATGGGAAGATGGATGGAGCCAAATACAGGACCATTCTGGAAGAAAACCTGATGGAGTCTGCAAAAGACCTGAGACTGGGACAGAGATTTGTCTTCCAACAAGACAATGATCCAAAACATAAAGCAAAATCTACAATGGAATGGTTCAAAAATAAACATATCCAGGTGTTAGAATGGCCAAGTCAAAGTCCAGACCTGAATCCAATCGAGAATCTGTGGAAAGAACTGAAAACTGCTGTTCACAAATGCTCTCCATCCAACCTCACTGAGCTCGAGCTGTTTTGCAAGGAGGAATGGGAAAAAATGTCAGTCTCTCGATGTGCAAAACTGATAGAGACATACCCAAGCGACTTACAGCTGTAATCGCAGCAAAAGGTGGCGCTACAAAGTATTAACTTAAGGGGGCTGAATAATTTTGCACGCCCAATTTTTCAGTTTTGGATTTGTTAAAGAAGTTTGAAATATCCAATAAATGTCGTTCCACTTCATGATTGTGTCCCACTTGTTGTTGATTCTTCACAAAAAAATACAGTTTTATATCTTTATGTTTGAAGCCTGAAATGTGGCAAAAGGTTGCAAAGTTCAAGGGGGCCGAATACTTTCGCAAGGCACTATATATATATATATATTTATATTTTTTTTGTCTTTTCTTTTTAATTTTCAAGCTCTGTCAGGATGTTGGGGATCATGGCTAGACAGCTATTTTCAAGTTTTGCCATAAATGTCATGCAGATTTAAGTCAAAACTGTAACTTGGCCACTCAGGAACACTCACTGTCTTGTTGGTAAGCAACTTCACTGTAGATTTGGCCTTGTGTTGTAGGTTATTCTCCTAATGAAAGGTGAATTCCTCTCCTAGTGTCTGTTGTAAAGCATACTGAAGCAGGTTCTCCTCTAGGATTTTTCCTGTGCCTAGCTCCATTTGATTTCTTTTTACCTAGAAAAACTCCCCAGTATTTGCCGATGTCAAGCATACCCATACCATGATGCAGCCACCACCATGCTTGAAACTAGGAAGCTGATCTGTTGGATTTGTTCCAAACACAAGGCTTAGCGTTTAGGCGAAAATATTTATTCCTTCGCCATGTTTTGTTGTAGTATTACTTTAGTGCATAGTTGCATACACGATTCATGTTTTGTCATATTTTTATTCTGTATATTTGTACTCTGTCATTTAGTCACTACAATGTTGTTGATCCATCCTCAGTTCTCCCATCACAGCCATTGAACTCTGTAGTGGTTTTAAATCACCAATGGCCTCAGTAACATCCCTGAGCAGTTTCATTCCTGTCCTGCAGTTCAGAAGAATGACTATCTGTAATGGTAGTTTAATAAATAATCCACATTATAATTATTAACTTGATCATGCTTAAAGAGATATTCAATCTCTGATTTGTTATCGTTACCCATTTACCAATCACTGCCCTTCTTTATGAGGCTTTCAAAAAGCTCCCGGGTCTTTATAGTCAAATCTTTGCTTGAAATGTAATACTTGACTGAGGGACTTTACAGATTTATATGTATGGGTGACAGAGGAAGGGTTAGTCATTCAAAAATCATGTCAACCGCTATTATTTCACAGATTCCATGTAATTACTTATGTGATTTGTTAAGACAAATTTTACTCCTGAACTAATTTAGGCTTGACTAAACAAAGGGGCTGAATACTGATGCAACGGCTATATTGGTGTTATCGACATGTGTATTATACATTTTTGTCACTGACAGTATTTTGTGTAGATTGTTGCCAAAAAAATGACAACTAAATCAATTTTAATTCCACTTTGTACCAATAAAATGGGAACAAATAAAAGGGGTCTGAATACTTTTGCAAGACACTGTATCTTATCAAAAGTACAACGTGACTGCAAAAGATAGGTTGGAATGTCTGACTGAAATACTGGACAAATCAACCTTTTTCGTAAATGTGTTTTGTTTGAATTTATTGATAAAATGCAGGACATGATTGTTTGGTTGCGGGACAAATGGCCAAAATGCAGGACTGTCCAGCACAATCCGGGACATGTGGTCACCCTATTCACGCTATAGAAACAGGAGATTGGCCCGTAGGGCAGGAGCCTTTCTGGCTCGGACAAGGCTTACTTACCAACTCATTTGAACTGGTATGATTTTTAGAGACATTTAATAATACATTGAAGGATATTTGTAGTGAGCTGTTGTCTTCAGGGTAGAAATGTGTGATTTTTGCCAATTCTCCAGCTTTTGGGCTTCCTGAGGGGAAAACAAGTAGAAACATTTTCAGGATTGTTGACATGGACAGAGTCTGTCTCTTTTTAAAAACATATATGTTATTAAAGCATAGTATGACAATGTTATAATACAAATCATTTCAAATCACAACTTCATTGTGATACACTTACTAAAAGAGTGTGTGTGTTTGTATTACCTTCCAATCTGCATGTTTTTCCTGAAAAGCCTCCTTGGAACTGCACCTTTAATTCAGACACTCTGACTGGCTGTGGGAATTCAAGAGTAACCCACTGAGAATCACCCTGTAAAAAGGGAAAGTAGTGACAGTGTTATGGGGTAGCCAGAATATGGTTGAGCATGACTGTATGTCACATATTATTATTATGATGATATTAATTGTTTCAACCAGAGCAACCAGTACATCTTTCCCTAAAACTCAAAAGGTTCGGCTGCCATAATGTTACATACAGGGATTAAAAATGTATCTAGGCAAGTCAGTTAAGAACTAATTCTTATTTACAATCACGACCTACCCCGTCCAAACTTTAACACTTGGCCAATTGTGTGCCGCCCTATGGGACTCCCAATCATGGCCGGTTGTGATACAGCCTGGTATTGAACCAGGGTCTGTAGTGACGCCTCTACCATTGAGATGCAGTGCCTTAGACCGGTGAAGATGTTGCTGTACTCCTAATACTCCTAATTCCATTATCCCAAATGACAAATCGAGAATAATGAAATACTGCTGGTTTTTAATTAAACTGCCTTTTTCGTCCTCATGCTAGGTTAGCTAGGCTAAAGCAACCCATTGGATTCCATAGCAACTCAACCAAATACTACACATCACATTTTCATGGAATCCAATGGGCTGCTTTAGGCTAGCATGAGGATGAAAATGGCAGTTTAATTCAAAACTAGCAGTACTTACATTTTCTCAATTTGTCAGTTGGGATAATTAGGAGTACAGCGATATCTTCCATCCCTGGATTGAGGTTATGTTTTTTAACCTTATCCCACACTGGCTCAACTGTGCCTATATTATTGCAGCAGAGCGTTTTGACCTGTAGGGAAAGATGTACATTGTTGAGCTTAGGTCAAAACAATTCTGGCTATCCTATGTCATAGGGTGGCTACTAGTTAGCCTCTGGCAACAGGCTTTCACCTCACCTTTGTGAGCATAGGCTAAGGGTAGCCTAATAATAATACTAGTATTAATATCATAACCACATAGTGCATCCTAATGATCTCTCCTCCAGGTGTGCACTCAGTCACTACTCCCCATCAATTGAATTAGATTAATCTTGGCCTGGGATAGATCCATATACCAGTCATTTACTTTCAAATTCATGAAGGGAAGTGAACAAGTGCACACTTCGTGGGGAAGGAGGCAATAGAGGCGCACGAGAATGTGCCGATGCTGGCCCTTTTGAGGTATGCGCGGCTATATTGTGATTGTAGTTACCTGGTCAGAGTTCCAGCAAGTTTCTTCATTTGAGTCAAACATGTACTTCTTCCCAAATTGCTTGACATCTCTGTTTAAAACCGAGCTTACTCTGTAAAAAACAAAAAAGACACACAGCAATTTTACAGTCATGACATCATCATGCTGCAGCAGGACTGCTACATGTTCCTTCTAGGATGTTAAAGAGATTTCAGCATTGAGCTTAGCTGAGGAAGCCTCGATTCCATTCTCTTCTATCGAGGCGTAGTTGGTCCGAGGACCTTACATGTTCTGTTTAAAGGAAATTTGTCTCTGGAAGTCAAAACAGCCACATACTCAATCTAAACTTGAATCAATTCTCAATTGCGGTATGGTTCTAGAAACATAAATCCCTCTACTTTCAAATCACATCAAAATAATGATTATTTAACAGAGTTGCAGCTGACAGTATTTCCAAAGATTTATATAACTAAACCAAGATAACGACAGGCTGTGGTCTTCCAGTGGGCAAAACAAGCAAGGAGGGGTCAGTGCTAAGCAAGAGCTAGCGAGATCCTATTGGCGTTATAGCGTCATCTGCATATATCCGTTAGGGAACGCCTACTTTGAAGTGAGCGTGTGCAATAACTCAGTTCGCCTTTGCACTCTTTCTAAACAACGCGATTTTTTAAAACACTTTTGCAAAGGGTAAAGTCTACGAACCTTAGTCCACTCTATTCATAATAGATTCCAGTTTGTGAACATCAAACTCTATTGACATCAAATGTTTCAATGAAAATATTTGCAGATACCATCTTCTCCAACTGCCCGCCAGTGGGCTTTCTCTCACTATCATATTTGGTAGCGAGTGAAAACGCTAAGCGGATGCTTCACACTATTTCTCAGATTCAACGCCTTTGTGGCGTCTGTCTTCCGACACGGGTGTTAGGAGCCGCAGTTAGCAAAACTCCCCCATACAGAAGAAGCCTTCATCGAATGACTGTAAAATGATGGGACTGAGAAGCTGGCAACAACATTGGATCAGTCGATTCTGAGAACACTTACATGTACAACTGCGGGCCTTCCGCGGGGTTAATTTGGACGTTTTTATTAAAAGTATGACTTTTTCCTCGTTGGTCATACTATATAAAAATATTAAATTGGCCCATGCACATTCGCACAGAGTTGAGCGCCACAAATTAGGAAAAAGTCGGAGGTTCGATTCGATAAAAGTAACCTATTAAGTATGAATTTGAGCACTGGGTACAGGACCTTTTTACAAGAATAGTCTGATGGGGACAACGTTGTAGCTAATTCCGCGACCTCAATTCGCCTCGATATACGAGAACTGAGTTCAGCAAAATGTCAGACGATTATTTGGGGGGCTAACACAAACACGTTTATTTTTCACTGTTAATCGAATGTGGCGACAAATCTAAAGGTATAACATTAGATATCTTGCCCGCACACAGTGTGTTAAAATGCCAAACTAACACGTTTTCTTACCTGCTCTGTGTTTCACAGCAAATCAATGAAGACGCCATGTCTGATCTCACAACTGAGGGCAAGTTGCCGTATTGTAATAGAGATTAAGCTCTTCTATGTACGACGGTACTGGCAAAGGACTTCAACACGATTAACCCGTTCTCCACTAGATGGCAATCGTGTTCCTTTCTTTTTTTCATATCTCATCCATGGCGCTTATATCAAAGACAGTACAGTATGATCGGCTAAAACTGATTCTCCAATATAAATCCCTGATCGCAGTTGGAGTCGACGTTGGGGAGCAAAGCTCATGCGTAGAAACGGTCGTCTCGCGCAGAACTGCGCATGTGCACGCCGTCAAATCAAAGGCACACCTTTCACATAAAGTTTTTTTTTTTTGACAAATGAAAACGTGTCAGTTCGTCACTTTCACGAGGTTGGAGTAATAACATGTTCAACTACTTAAGACATTGGCTCGAATATACGCTGTCCCTTTATATTTTGAGAAAATTAACAATTTAGGAAGAATTGTTCACTTCTCTCAATGATTTCTCAAACCACGACCTGGTCTGTTATACAAGCGGTCCCGGAAGTCTTGCGATGTTGCAACTTCTGGGTTTATAAACTCTGTGGAAAAGATGTTACAAGGTCAGCGCTAAAGGACATCCTCCTTTAAAAAAAAGCTGCAAGCCCCTCAAGTAATCTAAAGTTTCTAAACAAGCATTTCAGTTTGCCACTATCTATTGCTAACTTGCAGGCCCAGGGCTAAATCTTAAAGGCTGTGCCAGTTAAACACAGGCAGTTAAAATCAAATGTATTTATAAAGCCCTTATTACATCAGTAGATGTCACAAAGGGTTTATACAGAAACCCAGCCTAAAACTTTAAACAGCAAGCAATGCAGATGTAGAAGCACGGTGGCTAGGAAAAACTCCCTAGAAAGGCAGGAACCTAGGAAGAAAGGAACCAGAGTGGAACCAGGCTCTGAAGGGTGGTTGGTCAGTGCTCTTCTGGCAGTGCCGGGTGGAGATTATAAGAGTACATGGCCATTAAGGCCAGATTGTTCTTCAAGATGTTCAAACATTTGCAGATGACCAAGCAGGGTCAAATAATAATCACAGTGGTTGTAGAGAGTGCAACAGGTCAGTAAATGTCAGTTCGCTTTTCATAGCCGAGTATTTAGAGATCGAGACAGCAGGTGCGGTCTTGCTTTGACAATGTTAACATATGTTTCCCATGCCAATAAAGCTCTTGAATTTAATTGAATTGGAGTTGAAAACAGCAGGTCTGGGACAATGTAGCACATCCAGTTAACAGGTCAGGGTTCCATAGCCGCAGGCAGAAGAGTTGAAACTGGATCAGCAGCACGACCAGGTTGACTGGGGACAGGCAGGAGTCATCATGCCAGGCAGTCCTGAGGCATGGTCCTAGGGCTCAGGTCCTCCGGGAGGGAAGGGAGAGAGAGAATTTGAGGCAGCATACTTAAATTCACTCAGGACACCAGATAAGACAGGAGAATTACACCAGATGTAACAGACAGACCCCAGCCCTCCGGCACATATACTATTGCAGCATAGATACTGGAGGCTGAGACAGGGGGGGGGGGGGGGGGGGGGGGGGGGGGTTGGAGGACACTGTGGCCCCGTCCGACGATAACCCCGGACAGGGCCAACCAGGCAGGATATAACCCCACCCACTTTGCCAAAGCACAGCCCCCACACCACTAGAGGGATATTAACAGACCACCAACTTACTACCCTAAGACAAGCCTGAGTATAGCCCACAAAGATCTCCTCCACAGCCCAAGGGGGAGCAAGACCTGACAGGAAGATCACGTCAGTGACTCAACGCACTCAAGTCGAGTATAGCGCAAAAAAGCCTGGCACCACGTAACGCACCCCTCCTAGAAACGGCACTAGTAAGCCAGTGATGGGGCCCCGTAATATGGTCAGAGGCAGAGAATCCCACTGGAGAGAGGGCCAGGCAGAGACATCAAGGGCGGTTCATTATTCCAGTGCCTTGCCATTCACCTTCTCACCCCTGGGCCAGACCACACTAAATCATAGGACCTACTGCAGAGATGAGTCTTCAATAAAGACTTAAAGGTCGAGACCAAGTCTGCGTATCTCACATGGATAGGCAGACCATTCCATAAAAATGGAGCTCTATAAGAGAAAGCTCTGCCTCCAGCTGTTTGCATAGAAATTCGAGGGACAATAAGGAGGCCTGCAACTTGTGACCGTCGCGTACGTGTAGGTATGTATGGCAGGGCAAAATTGGAGAGATAGGTAGGAGCAAGTCCATGTAATGCTTTGTAGGTTAGCAGTAAAACCTTGAAATCAGGCCTAGCCTTAACAGGAACCACATGTAGAAAGGCTATCACCGGAGTAATATTATCACATTTTGGGGTTCTAGTCAAGAGTTTAGCAGCCGTATTTAACAATAACTGAAGTATAATTAGTGCTTTATTTGGGTAGCTGGAGAGTAGTGCATAGCAGTATTCTAATTTAGAAGTGACAAAAGCATGGACTAGCTTTTTCACATTTTTGCAACGTTACGAAGATGGAAAAAGCTGCGCTTGAATTATTCTTGATATGTTCGTCAAAAGAAAGATCGGCGTTCAGAGTAACGCCGAGATCCTTCAGTTTCCAGAGGAGGCAATTTTGCGTCTTCACCATGACTAATCGAAATGTAAAGCTGTGTGTCGTCTGCGTAGCAGTGAAAGTTGACGTTGTGTTTCCAAATGAAATCACCAGGAGGTAGAATATATAGTGAAAACAATAGTGGTCCTAAAATGGAACCTTGAGGAACACCGAAACGTACAAATTGATTTGTCAGAGGACAAACCATCCACAGAGACAAACTGATATATTTCTGACAGATAAATTCTAAACCAGGCAAGAACTTGTCCATGTAGACCAATTAGGGTTTCCAATCTCTCCAAAATAATTTGCTGATCGATGGTGTCAAAAGCGGCACCAAAGTCTAGGAGCACGAGGACAGGTGAAGAGCCTTGGTCTGACGCCATTAAAAGGTAACTTACCACCTTCAAGAGTTGAGTCTCGGTACTATGATCGAGTCTAAAACCAGATTGAAGTGTTTTGTATACATTATTTGTCACCAGGAAGGCAGTGAGTTGCTGCGCAACAGCTTTAAAAAAAAAATTCAATATAGGCCAATAGTTTATATTACATTTTCCGGTCAAGGTTTGGCTTTTTCAAGAGATGCTTTATATCTGCCACTTTTAGTGAGTTTGGTACACATCCGGAAGATGGAGAACCGTTGAATATGTTCAACATTGGAGGGCCAATCACAGGAAGTAGCTCCTTCAGTAGTTTAGTTGGAATAGGCTCCAGTATGCAGCTGGAAGGTTTAGAGGCCATGACTATTTTTGTGAATGTGTCAAAAGACACAGGACTAAAAAACTTGAGTGTCTCCATTGATCCTGGGTCTTGGCAGTTCTGTGCAGACTCAGGACAATTGAGCTTTGGAGAAATACTCAGATTCAAAGAAGAGTCTGTAGTTTGCGTTCTAACGATCATGATCTTTTCATCAAAGAAGTTCAGGAATTCATCACTGTTGAAGTGAAAGCCATCCTCTCTTGGGGAATGCTGCTTTTTTGTTAGCTTTACGGCAGAACCAAAATTTTTGGGGGATTGTTCTTATTCTCCTCAATTAGGTTGGAAAAGTAGGCTGATCAAGCAGCAGTGAGGGCTCTTTGATATTGTACTGTACTGTCTTTCCAAGCTAGTCGGAAAACGTACAGTTTGGTGGAGCGCCATTTCCGTTCTAATATTCTGGAAGCTTGCTTCAGGGCTTGGGTATATTCTGTATACCAGGGAGGGAAGATCTTGTGACAAATGTTTTTAGGGGTACTACTGCATCTAGGGTTTAACGCAACGTTACATTTAAATAAAATTCAGACATTTCTTCCACTAATTGGTCTTTTGACCGATCACATATCTTTTCACATCATATCTTTTTCAAAGCTGATCTGATTGGTCAAAAGTAAAAAAAAAATATCAGAATTTGGCTGCCCGTTTGAAAGCAGCCTGTGTGTAGGGATCCATGTAGGGAGGCATACTATTGCAAATAAGGTCAGGCTGATTGGTGACATACTGTCAATTGAGAAATGTTGTGACTAAGCTTAAAATAATAAATTATACACTGCTCAAAAAAATAAAGGGAACACTTAAACAACACAATGTAACTCCAAGTCAATCACACTTCTGTGAAATCAAACTGTCCACTTAGGAAGCAACACTGATTGACAATACATTTCAGATGCTGTTGTTCAAATGGAATAGACAACAGGTGGAAATTATAGGCAATTAGCAAGACACCCCCAATAAAGGAGTGGTTCTGCAGGTGGTGACCACAGACCACTTCTCAGTTCCTATGCTTCCTGGCTGATGTTTTGGTCACTTTTGAATGCTGGCGGTGCTTTCACTCTAGTGGTAGCATGAGACGGAGTCTACAACCCACACAAGTGGCTCAGGTAGTGCAGCTCATGCAGGATGGCACATCAATGCGAGCTGTGGCAAGAAGGTTTGCTGTGTCTGTCAGCGTAGTGTCCAGAGCATGGAGGCGCTACCAGGAGACAGGCCAGTACATCAGGAGACGTGGAAGAGGCAGTAGGAGGGCAACAACCCAGCAGCAGGACCGCTACCTCCGCCTTTGTGCAAGGAGGAGCAGGAAGAGCACTGCCAGAGCCCTGCAAAATGACCTCCAGCAGGCCACAAATGTGCATGTGTCTGCTCAAACGGTCAGAAACAGACTCCATGAGGGTGGTATGAGGGCCCGACGTCCACAGGTGGGGGTTGTGCTTACAGCCCAACACCGTGCAGGATGTTTGGCATTTGCCAGAGAACACCAAGATTGGCAAATTTTCTGTGCTCTTCACAGATGAAAGCAGGTTCACACTGAGCACATGTGAAAGACGTGACAGAGTCTGGAGACGCCGTGGAGAACGTTCTGCTGCCTGCAACATCCTCCAGCATGACCGGTTTGGCGGTGGGTCAGTCATGGTGTGGGGTGGCATTTCTTTGAGGGGCCGCACAGCCCTCCATGTGCTCGCCAGAGGTAGCCTGACTGCCATTAGGTACCGAGATGAGATCCTCAGACTACTTGTGAGACCATATGCTGGTGCAGTTGGCCCTGGGTTCCTCCTAATGCAAGACAATGCTAGACCTCATGTGGCTGGAGTGTGTCAGCAGTTCCTGCAAGAGGAAGGCATTGATGCTATGGACTGGCCCGCCCGTTCCCCAGACCTGATTCCAATTGAGCACATCTGGGACATCATGTCTCGCTCCATCCACCAACGCCACAAACTGTCTAGGAGTTGGCGGATGCTTTAGTCCAGGTCTGGGAGGAGATCCCTCAGGAGACCATCCGCCACCTCATCAGGAGCA
The DNA here is from genome assembly GCF_045791955.1 of Oncorhynchus clarkii lewisi. Classification (NCBI taxonomy): domain Eukaryota; kingdom Metazoa; phylum Chordata; class Actinopteri; order Salmoniformes; family Salmonidae; genus Oncorhynchus; species Oncorhynchus clarkii. The sequence continues at coordinate 60,735,821 of NC_092151.1, read as the reverse complement.
TGCCCAGGCATTGTAGGGAGGTCATACAGGCACATGGAGGCCACACACACTACTGAGCCTCATTTTGACTTGTTTTAAGGACATTACATCAAAGTTGGATCAGCCTGTAGTGTGGTTTTCCACTTTCAGTGTGACTCCAAATCCAGACCTCCATGGGTTGATAAATTTGATTTCCATTGATAATTTTTGTGTGATTTTGTCAGCACACTCAACTATGTAGAGAAAAAAGTATTTAATAAGAATATTTTATTCATTCAGATCTAGGATGTGTTATTTTAGTGTTCCCTTTATTTTTTTGAGCAGTGTATTACCAAAACGAGATAAATTACATAAAAACAAGGGGAAATACTTTAGAGCACCTTAAATGATATTATGGACAGAAAACCCAATTCATCTACATCGTTCATTGAAGTTGATGGGTCATTCATAACAAAACCTTTTGATATAGCAAATCATTTCAATGACTATTTCACTGGTAAAGTGGACAAACTGAGAAGTGAAATGACAACATTGAACAGTAAACAATTATATGTCTATTGAAGCTCTAATAATTTTTATTTTTTATTTTTTTTATTTCACCTTTATTTAACCAGGTAGGCTAGTTGAGAACAAGTTCTCATTTGCAACTGCGACCTGGCCAAGATAAGGCATAGCAGTGTGAACAGACAACACAGAGTTACACATGGAGTAAACAATTAACAAGTCAATAACACAGTAGAAAAAAGGGGAGTCTATATATACATTGTGTGCAAAATGAAAGACAAGGATTGTTATTGTGTGGAAGAGGTGGAAAAACAGTTGTTATCCACCAATAATGAAAAGCCACCAGGTATAGACAACCCAGATGGGAGACTATTGAGAATGCTAGCAGACTGTATTGCCACCTATTTTCCATGTCTTTAACCAAGGTCTAAAGGAGTGTGTGTGTCAACAGGTGTGGAAGGAAGCTAAAGTAATTCCACTGCCTAAATATATTAAAGCATCCTTTGCTGGCCCAATAAGTTCTGCCTGTTCTTAGTAAACTTATGGAGAGAATTGTGTTTGAACAAATACAATGCTATTTTTTAAAGAACAAGTTAACTACTGACTTTCAGCAAGCATATAGGGAAGGGCACTTAACTTGTACTTCCCAGTTCAGATTATCACGACTCAGGATATGACCCAGATGCAGATACAGGAGGCGGATAGTACAGTTTTCAATCATTTATTATAGCACGGTCGAGGACCAGGTCAGAGTCAGGCAGGTACAGGATGGCGGCAGGCTCGGGGTCAGGGTAGACAGAGGTTCATAATCAGGTCAGAGTCAGGCAAGTACAGGATGGCAGGCAGGCTCAGGGTCAGGGTAGGCAAAAATGGTCAGAACCGGGAAAACAAACACCTGGGAAATGGGAAAGCAAGCTGGTAAGACCTGACAAGACAAGACAAACTGGCAACAGACAAACAGAGAACACAGATATAAATGCTCAGGGGATAATGGGGAAGATGGGAGGGGGTGGAGACATCTGGAGGGGGTGGAGACAAGCACAAAGACAGGTTAAACCGATCAGGGTGTGACACAGACGACTGATGATTGGCTAAAATTAACGGATAATAAGATGATGGTTGGAACTCTATTGTTAGATTTCAGAGCAGCCATTGATGTTATTGATCATAATTTATTGAAAAAAAAACTCTACATCCCCCGCCATCACATGGTTGGAGAGTTATTTATCCAATACAACTCAGAGAGTATCCGTCAATGGAAGCTTCTCCAACATCAGATATGTACAGTGCGGTATCCCTTAGGGCAGTTGCCTTGGGCCGTTATTGTTCTATATTTTTACAAATGATTTGCCACATGTCTTACAAGACTCTACACATCAGCACATTCAGCCAGTGAGCTCACTGAGAAGCTTATCATGGAGTTAGTCAGTGTCAGAATGCGTAATTAACAACAGACTGGCCTTAAATACATCTGAAACCAAAATCATTGTAATTGGTTCAAAGCATTCCCTTAGACCTAAACCTCAACTGGTGTTGTGCATAAAAGGTTTGGCCATAGAACAAGTTGAAGAAGCTGAACTCCTAGGAGTAACATTTGATGGTCAAGCCATATTGACAAAGATGTTGTGAAGATGGGGAGAGGTATGTCTGTTATAAAAAGATGTTCTGCGTTTTTGACACAAAGATCAACTGTGGTTGTTCAGGCTTTGGTCATGTCCCATATTGATTATTGGCTGGTAATATGGTCAGGTGCAGCAAAGAAAGACCTATGGAGAAAAGAGAGATTATTTTTATTTGTCTAACGAGAGCCAAGCATCAATCATCATGTCACCAGAATAAGACCCTCAATGTTTATTGGAAAGGAGCATCACGCTCATCACCGTGCACTTTCACCACCCTGTGATGTTCATCATAACTTATTTCAGCTGTAGCCTAATAAACTGCATGCATTCTCAACGAGTCTTAGTGGGATCACCACACGTCATCATGTGACACCCAGTTTACTTTGATATGATGGTTAATAAATCAACATTTCTCACATAATTTACTTTACCGACACAAAAAGATCACACATTGTCTAGCATATTTAGTTTAGTCAACATTTGGAAAATGTTCTGTTTCCTTCAGGCCTGTCAATTAAACGTTTTACCCGACATGTACTTTACTTGCATAAAAAGGTTGGATGGACACCTGGTTACACTTTTCTTTGATTCATAAAAGTGCATTGAAATTGCTTAGGAACTGTGCACACCTTCGAGAGGTGTGTGGCCACTTGGAGACACCAGTTAGTCCTCACACTCAAACCCTTGTCATTTTTTGGTCTTATGTACCAAACATTTTCCAGGAATGTTATGTTATGTTACTGAATGTATCAGAGTATTTTCAGATTCTGTTATCAACAAATGAGGCAAAAAGTACAGTAAATGTTTGGATTCAGTGAACTCACCTTTTGTTCTAATACTTTTTCCATAATCTCCAAACTGTTCCCTTTCAATTGCTTCTATGGTTATGCATATGCTTTTCATATTTCTTCTGTTAGAATCATTTCAATTTATCCCTATCCATAACGCCAATTCTCACGAGTGTAAAGGGTTAGCATAACGGCACCTGGAGGGGAAGGGGTGATAGAGGGGGCCCTGTTTTCGAAGGAGCTAATTCTCACCCCAGATGGACTTCCTGCTGAGATTTGGTCATGGTGCTCCCCGCTTTGCAGATAATCCATAAGTCTGAATTACAAAACCTAATCGAGTCAAGTCTGTGTGACCATTGCCATCGGTGAGGGATGGCGGTTATAGGGGTTGGACCAGCAAAACTGCAGGAGCTTTCATCTTCACACCTTCACCTTCACTTGCACTGCACCACAATGATTCAACAATCAAAATCAGGAATGATTTTGATAATATGCCAATGGTCTGGCTCAAGCCAAGAACTGGGTCTGTGTGAGGGAGGGAGAAAAAGACAGAGATAGATCATTAGTGATCTAGGATGTTAATAGATAGGTGAGGTAGGTGAGGAGTGTGGGTCTGTTTACCCGTCACTGGGGAGGTAAATAAGCCTGGCCTTACGGGCCAGTTTGAAGTTTGATCTATCCCAGCTAGGGTTTACGAGCTATGGGCACTTGTGCAGATTGTCCTGATGAGGAGGGTCATTAATCCTAGCTGCTTGCTGAGGGACAGAGTACTCTGCCTGGCAGCAGGAAACAGATTTAGGTCTGCAGCACCTGGCTAAATGACAAACTATCTGACAGGTTGAATGAACTAACCTTGTTTGCAGTTCTGCTTGATAGAAATCATCCAGAAGGGCTAACCTGGATGCTTTTGAGGGAATGGGGGTATTCATTGAGGCTGGTCTAAGTGTGGATTGGAAACACTCTAAGACTAAACAAATAGGTTTACGTACCTTCTCCCATTTATATGGGAGACTGTTACCTACTCATTTTAAGTAAAGCAGTTGTGATAGCTTTTAGTTAATGATATGAAGTGAAACACAGTTGCTCAGAGGCCCAGACGCAGGTCTTTATTGAATTTGGGAAGGAAATGAGAGCGACACAATGTTTTTATGCAGTCGTAAATCATTTGGTTTAGACACCATTTGGTGTGCTCTGAGGCTCCCCTTTTTAATAGAGCAGAAAATGGGGAGAAATGTAAGACACATCTGCTTGTGCCGGAGCAATTAGCTGTGTGTCTGAGTCTGTGCCGCTGTTCCTGGCAGAGCTGCTCGCTCATCTCAACTCCGAAATGTTCTGCTCCAATTTGAGTGAGGTTCTTAATTAAACCATTAAGAAGCAAAGCATTTGCACAATATACTCTGCTGCCTTCATTACAAAGCACAATCACTTGTAATTTATTCGCTTACAACTGCAATCAATGGATTTTAGGCATTCTCTGTCTTATTGTGTATATATGTATACGCTTCTCCCTCATTTCAGAGGAGTTAGCAGGCTTACATTATTGGCCAAGGGACATTATTGGCCTAGGTGGACATGCATGCCTACAGTGCCTTTCAAAAAGTATTCAGACCCCTTGACTTTTTCCACATTTTATTACGTTACAGCCTTATTCTAAAATTGATTCAATTGTTTTTTTCACTCATCAATCTACACACAAAACCCCATAATGACAAAGCAAAAACAGGTTTAGACATTTTGGCAAATGTATTACAAATAAAAAACAGAAATATCAAATGTAAGTATTCAGACCCTTAACTCAGTTCTTTGTTGAAGCACCTTTGGCAGCAATTAAAGCATGAAATCTTCTTGGGTATGACACTACAAGCTTGGCACACCTGTATTTGTGGAGTTTCTCCCATTCTTCTCTATAGATCCTCTCAATCTCTGGCAGGTTGGATGGGGAGTGCTGCTGCACAGCTATTTTCAGGTCTCTCCAGAGATGTTCGATCGGGTTCAAGTCCAGGCTCTGGCTGGGCCACTCAAGGACATTCAGAGAATTGTCCCGAAGCCACTCCTGCGTTGTCTTGGCTGTGTGCTTAGGGTCGTTGTCCTGATGGAAGGTGAACCTTTGCCCCCAGTCTGAGGTCCTGAGCGCTCTGGAGCAGGTTTTCATCAAGGATCTCTCTGTACTTTGCTCCATTCATCTTTGCCTTGATCCTGACTCCCAGTCCCTGCCGCTGAAAAACATCCCCACAGCATGATTCTGCCACCAACATGCTTCACCATAGCGATGGTGGCAGGTTTCCTACAATTCAATTCAATTCAATTCAAATGTATTTATATAGCCCTTCGTACATCAGCTGATATCTCAAAGTGCTGAACAGAAACCCAGCCTAAAACCCCAAACAGCAAGCAATGCAGGTGTAGAAGCACAGTGGCTAGGAAAAACTCCCTAGAAAGGCCAAAACCTAGGAAGAAACCTAGAGAGGAACCAGGCTATGTGGGGTGGCCAGTCCTCTTCTGGCTGTGCCGGGTGGAGATTATAACAGAACATGGCCAAGATGTTCAAATGTTCATAAATGACCAGCATGGTCCAATAATAATAAGGCAGAACAGTTGAAACTGGAGCAGCAGCTAGGCCAGGTGGACTGGGGACAGCAAGGAGTCATCATGTCAGGTAGTCCTGAGGCAGCAGTCCTACAGATGTGACGCTTGGCATTCAGGCCAAAGAGTTCAATTATGGTTTCATCAGACCAGAGAATCCTGCTTATCATAAACTGAGAGTCTTTAGGTGCCTTTTGGCAAACTCAGAGTGGACTGTCATGTGCCTTTTACTGAGGAGTGGCTTCTGTCTGGCCACACTACCATAAAGGCCTGATTGGTGGAGTACTGCAGAGATGGTTGTCCTTCTGGACTGTTATCCCATCTCCACAGAGGTACTCTAGAGCTCTGTCAGAGTGACCATTGGGTTCTTGGTCACCTCCCTGACCATGGCCCTTCTCCCCCAATTGCTCACTTTGGCCAGGCGGCCAGCTCTAGGAATAGTCTTGGTGGTTCAATTTTAGAAGAAGGCTGTGACGTAACTGTGGCAAACCTCTTCAAGGTTATGAGCGTTTGTCACAAATTAAGTGGGAAACTGTCACCAAATCACCCCAGAATGAGAGTTATTTCGAACAGTGTGTTTGTTTCTCCATCCTGGTCCACCCAGGCTGTAGACAAGGTCAAGGATAGCAGGGTTCGGTACACGAATCGGGTTCTCGGTAGGTCCAGGTCCAAACGTCAACAGGTAAGTCCAAAACAGTCCAGCTCATACACGGTAAATCCAGCCAATATCTATTGTCTCTTTCTCTACGGTTCATAGATCCTTCCAGCCCTCTCTCTCTCTTCCTGGTTTTTCTTGACCCTTTATCTGTGGGTCGGCTCCACCTTCTAAGGGTTCCCCTTGCTTCTGGGACTTGTCGTTTTGGCAGTCGGCCATTTTGTGATCTGTAGTTCTGATCGGGGTGGCCATTTTAGTGATCGGGCAGAGCCTGCTCTCACATATCTGCCATTTTTCACTCAACCCCCTTCTTTGCCACATAACAAAATGTGGAAAAAGTCAAGGGGTCTAAATACTTTCCGAAGGCTCTGTGTACCGCTTTAAATTACAAAGACTGTTTCGTAATTGCATTCTTTCTTCTTTTTTTTTTTGTTCTTTTTTTTTTTTTTACAATAAAATAAAGTATAACGCCAAATGGAGCCAAAAAGTTGGCTAAATCAAGAATGATACATGAAACTGGAAGTATATTCAGGGATATGTTTGAAGGACTTTGAACAACTGAATACTATGGTTCTGCACACACTAGTATTCATCCAAATCTCATTATTCTACCAAAAAGTGTATGATAATGAGTCAGACAAAATATTATTTTGAAATTGACAGTGGAGTGTGTGCCTCAGTTCCCCAATGATGAAAAGTAAAATGCTAATTTTAGACCATTATGGTTACTGAAGAGCTAGTGGAGTGCAATTTTGAGTTCCTGCCTTCTGTGCAAAACCTCATATTCTCTCTGAACCATGCAATAAGATTACAGGAGTAGAGACTGATTAGAGATTATTAGTGTTTTGTATTTACATATCTATGAACCAGTGAAGGTAGGTGACACAATTTTTTTCATGAGCATGTTTTTATTTATATTAAAGCATATTGGATGACTCTCATTCATATTCAAATCACCCAGTTCAATGTAACAGCAATAGGTTTTTTGATACAACATTTTTCCCTATACCCATCATGAGGTTACTACAACCTAGTCTATGAATGAAAGTTTACAATGTAGATGCACACAGGTCGAGAAAAACATTTGAGGTGACTGACAGTGACATTCAATACCGCCTTGCACACTCTTGCCTGCATCCAGCTGATATAGGGTGTAATCATTAGTCCAACAATTGCAAACGAGAGTTTCTATTGGACAAATTCAGGTATGTTTATCCCCGTTTTGATCCGTTTCATTCCTTTTAAGAACCGTTTTCAACAGAATTGGCGGAATGAATACACCCTTGATCACCAGTAAACAGAGTTCACTATCATAACAGCCACGTATAATCCTTTCTCTTCCCGTAGCTTGTCACACCTGCATGTGACCAGTTGAAAACAACGCTCCAAGCCAAACCGCTACGCACAACCTTAGCTAAAGTAACGTCATAGTCAGTTTAGCTAATGGAACTAACGCATTAGTAAATCCGCTACACTTTAGTGTACAGTCAAGTAAGCAGTTACACCGGCGGGCCCCGGTGACAATAAATGAGTAATACCAAAAGTTTACCTTGACTTGGAAGAGTTCCAGTGTTGTGTTGGAAAGTCATAGCTAGCTAGCTAACATAGCATCCCTCTGTTTGAGCAGGGTGTTTCAGTAGGCTAAACTAGATAGCTGGGTGATTCTGCAACTTCGGGCACTTTGGCCCAGCAATCTTTAAGAAATTAAAATGTATTGAAACACCATTTTACCAGTATTATAATCGTCTTTCATTTGTCTAGAAATAATATCTGATCATGGCTGCGATCGTACTATTCAGGAATTGATATATTTTCGTCATTTTTCTCAGACAGCCATAGACCAATGCCATTTCCATCACATCATTAAACATCCATTTTAGTTGAAAATGAAATATCATAAAATTATGTTATAACACATTATACATTTGTACATTAACTTGCATTGAATATTATTTTAATTGCTTTTTAAGTTTTTTCTAAAATTAATAATTCAACACAACGCCTGAATGTATAAAGTTGCCTTTGTGACAGCTGAAAATATTTATTTATCATAAAGAAATGAGATATTTCCACCCAACCTTTTTGTGAGATTATGATAACAACCATATGATTTAATCAATGTAAATTAATCAATCAATGTAAATGATACATAATGTATCCTAATTTAACCAAGAATATGAGTGTGGTGGAAATGACGAGGTCAAATCAAAGTTTAGTTGTCACTTCCGCCGAATAGAACAGGTGTAAACCTTACAGTGAAATGCTTACTTACAGGCTCTAATCAATGGTGCAGGAAAAAAAGGTATGTGTGTGTGTGTGTGTGTGTGTGTGTGTGTGTGTGTGTGTGTAGGTAAGTAAAGAAATAAAACAACAGTAAAAAGACATTTGAAAAAAGAGTAGCAAGGCTATATACAGACACCTGTTAGTCAGGTTTATTGAGGTAGTATGTACATGTAGGTATCGTTAAAGTGACTATGCATATATGATGAACAGAGAGTAGCAGAAACGTAAAAAGAGGGGTTGGCGGGTGGTGGGACACATTGCAGATAGCCAGGTTAGCCAATGTGCGTGAGCACTGGTTGGTCGGGCCAATTTAGGTAGTATGTACATGAATTTATAGTTAAAGTGACTATGCATATAAGATAAACAGAGAGTAGCAGCAGCGTAAAAGAGGGGTTGGGGTGGGGGGCACACAATGCAAATAGTCCGGGTAACCATTTGGTTACCTGTTCAGGAGTCTTATGGCTTGGGGGTAAAAACTGTTGAGAAGCCTTTTTGTCCTAGACTTGGCACTCCGGTACCGCTTGCCATGCGGTAGTAGAAAGGACAGTCTATGACTGGGGTGGCTGGGGTCTTTGACAATTTTTAGGGTCTTCCTCTGACACCGCCTGGTGTAGAGGTCCTGGATGGCAGGCAACTTTGCCCCAGTGATGTACTGGGCCGTACGCACTACCCTCTGAAGTGCCTTGCGGTCGGAAGCCAAGCAATTGCCGTACCAGGTGATGCAACCGGTCAGGATGCTCTCGATGTTGCAGCTGTAGAACCTTTTGAGGATCTCAGGACCCATGCCAAATCTTTTTAGTTTCCTGAAGGGCAATAGGCTTTGTCGTGCCCTCTTCACGACTGTCTTGGTGTGTTTGGACCAATCTAGTTTGTTGTTGATGTGGACACCAAGGAATTTGAAGTTCTCAACCTACTCCACTACAGCCCCATCGATGAGAATGGGGACGTGCTATGTGCACCTTTTCCTGTAGTCCACAATCACCTCCTTAGTCTTGGTTACGTTGAGGGATAGGTTGTTCTGGCACCACAGGCCAGGTCTCTGACCTCCTCCCTATAGGCTGTCTCGTCGTTGTCGGTGATCAGGCCTACCACTGTTTTGTCGTCAGCAAACTTAATGATGGTGTTGGAGTCGTGCCTGGCCATGCAGTCGTGGGTGAACAGGGAGCACAGGAGTGGACTGAGCACACACCCCTGGGGAGCTCCAGTGTTGAGGATCAGCGTGGCAGATGTGTTGCTACCTACCCTCAACACCTGGGGGCGGACTGTCAGGAAGTCCAGGATCCAGTTGCTGTAGTCAATGAACTGCATTCTCACATAGGTGTTCCTTTTGTCCAGGTGGGAAAGGGCAGTGTGGAGTGCAATAGAGATTGCATCATCTGTGGATCTGTTTGGGCGGTATGCAAATTGGGGTGGGTCTAGGGTTTCTGGGATAATGGTGTTGATGTGAGCCATTACCAGCCTTTCAAAGCACTTCATGGCTACGGACGTGAGTACTACGGGTCTGTAGTCATTTAGGCAGGTTGCCTTTGTGTTCTTGGGCACAGGGATTATGATGGTCTGCTTGAAGCATGTTGGTATTACAGACTCAATCAGGGACATGTTGAAAATGTCAGTGAAGACACCTGCCAGTTGGTCAGCACATGCCCGGAGCACACGTCCTGGTAATCCGTCTGGCCCCGCAGCCTTGTGTATGTTGACCTGTTTAAAGGTCATACTCACGTCGGCTATGGAGAACGTGATCACACAGTCGTCTGGAACAGCTGATGCTCTCATGCATGCCTCAGTGTTGCTTGCCTCGAAGCGAGCATAGAAGTGATTTAGCTCGTCTGGTAGGCTTGTGTCACTGGGCAGCTCGCGGCCCAAAATCATTTACAAAATCATTTACAAATATTGCGAAAACCCCCCACATAATAGCACAATTGGTTAGGAGACCGTAAAACGGCGGCCATCTCCTCCGGCGCCATTTTGATGGTGTGGTGGAAATGACATCTATGACATCTATGTAAAAAAAATTATGAAAACAATATTTTATTGCAAACATTTTGAACAACAACCATTGTATAACATGTAATTAATTTAAGAAAAAGTAAGATTCCAAAAGTGGGCAGAGCTCAATGAAGTAGGCCAGTATTTTTGAGAGATAAACCCAGATCGCAGAGGGGTCATCTGCATAGAAGTGCTCAGTGAGCAAAGTGAAACGGTTTAATTTGTGGTATGTACAACACAGGTGTGGAGGGTCACCTGCATATGAGAATCACCAAAGTGAACTGCCTGGATTTCACTGGTGTATTTACACAGGTAGTTCTCTCAGTGGCACAACTTTGGTTTTATAAGTGTGGGGGGGGGGGGGGGGGATAATTATTATAATTAGTTTCATCCAGTCGTATAAACACTACAAACAGCCTACCCGACCGCTCGGAGGTGTCTGCATGGTCATAAAGCACAACGTTGCCTCATTTTGTATCACATTCAAATGATAAAACTGGAGGGGACAAAAATGCAATTTCAGAATGTGAGGGGGACATCCCCCATCATCTCCGTCCCCAGTGAAAGTTGCGCCCCTGAGTTCTCTGCAAAGTCAATATGCACGATGATCTCCTCTTTCCGCAGATTCTCTTTTAATTCTCTCAGTTTGGAGTAAGTTGATGTCAAAAGTTGTACATGTGTTTCCCCAACTTCTCTTTCAATCCTTTGGAGAAGTCCTCCAGTAGAATATGCAGTGTGCCACACACCTTTTCTTACACTGTCAAATGTACAGTAAACTTCTCCATGTTGCCTCTTTGTTTTTCCTTCCCTCTCTCTTCAGCTTTGTTTTTCCACTCAAACCACCATTTCTGCTCACCAGCATCAAAGTCAGATGTTTAAGCTCTTTGGCTTGGCAAAGGGAGAACTATGTTTACATGCACTCTTTCTTCAGGTTCTCACAGCACAAAGACTCAATAAGGTTCTCATTGTTGCTGCAGCTGATCGCTTTGTGATGCTGTAGTTTGTCCGCCATGAACTGGAGGTTGCCATGGGTTTTGCAGAGGCATATGGGTCTTTATCCTGGACTGTTGGCTTAACAACCCAAAAATACATATTTTAAAGAATTCATAGTATGACATTTTAATCTCTAAAAATGCCCTCTTAAAATCCTGATAAAGGTTCTGAATTGTGCCATTCAATAAGTGCTTCTGCTTTTTTTCTTGTTCCTTATTAGTGTGTCCTTTTCCCCTGTTGTTGCTCTACTGTTGACATCACGTTCATAGAATCGAGTGATTTTCTCTTCTGTGGCTGCGCTAATTATGTTATACTGGTTTTACCTGGAGTATTGAAGACGTGTTGGCCTGTTTTCATTATCCCTCAATGCTTTTGCTGAAAACCCAAATTCTCTGTTATTTGACCAGGCCATACTTTCTCAGGATGTTGCCTCTGAACATTTTTGAAGCCACTTGTTTGTCCTTGGCACTGCGCATTTCTTGATACTTTTGCTTTAACTCTGCAATGATGGCATTTTGAAACAATAAAATCCTTCTCAAGTTCTTCGGAGTTCCCTTCATTTTCTGTTTTGTCACCTTATTGCCTCTAAAATGTAAATAAAACACTATAAAGAGTTTATATAATGTGTCATTACATACCTTTTTGAAGGTTTGTGTGGAATTTGAATCTGTTTTTTCGGGCGGTGCTAAAGTGATCTTAGAAGGAAACAGCGGCTTTGAGAATAATGATCGCATGCAATGATGATGAAAAAAATGACTAGGTATCCCCCCCTTAACCCGTCACTGTCCATTTCTTGTTTTTAAAGGATGATAGAAGTGCTACACCTGGTGGAGAGCGATTGTAAGATAGAAATAGTTGCTTTATGCTTGCTGTACTTTACGACATGACACGTCAAGATGTAACGGATGGTCAGTTTTTTCAACTTTTCTCCAATACTATAGAGCCGTTACCATGTCGATCAACGCTTGAATAGAAACCTAGTTCACACCCCATATTTTGACGTCAACACAGTCGCTACAGTCCCATTAGTTTTCTTTGTAGCCTTGTTTGAATGTTGCGGTTGCGCACATTTGTACGGAATGGGGTGAGTTTACGTTAACAGTCATCTATCAAATGATGGTTCCATAATTTAGCTGTACCATATCCTGTATACTTAACCCACATTCTTCACTTATACCACACTGGTTCACTTCTTATTTTTTCACAGATTTGCTGTAACCTACACTGAACAAAAGCCTCAGAGTTAAGGTCAGTCATCCTCTGAATTTAGTCAGTTTATGTCACGTTCTGACCTTTATTTCTGTTTTTTTGTCATTATTTAGTATGGTCAGGGCGTGAGTTGGGGTGGGCAGTCTATGTTTGTTTTTCTATGATTTTGGGATTTCTATGTTTCGGCCTAGTATGGTTCTCAATCAGAGGCAGGTGTCATTAGTTGTCTCTGATTGAGAATCATACTTAGGTAGCCTGGGTTTCACTGTTTGTTTGTGGGTAATTGTCTATGTTAGTTGCTTGTGTCAGCACAGTTCTTATGATAGCTTCACGGTCGTTATTTGTTTATTGTTTTTGTACAGTTTACTTCGTGTTTTTTGTCATCTATTAAATGATGCATTCACACCACGCTGCGCTTTGGTCCGCTTCTTACGACGATTGTGACAGTTTATCTGAAGCATAATTGACTTGCAGTAATAGTGGCTGTCCAAAGGCATTTATGTCTGGCAGAAGTTATTGGACGAAACGAAGGCGCACTTCTTCAGGATCAGCGTCCCTCCCATGGGACGGTTGAGCTAACGTAGGCTAATGCGATTAGCATGAGCTTGTAAGTAACAAGAAAATTTCCCAGGACATAGACATATCTGATATTGGCAGAAAGGTTAGATTCTTGTTAATCTAACTGCACTGTCCAATTTACAGTAGGTATTACAGTGAAAGAACACCATGGTATTTGAGAATGCACAATTTTGAACATGAAAAGTTATTAATAAACAAATTAGGGACATTTAGGCAGTCGATACAAAATTTTTAACAGAAATGCAATGGTTCAGTGGATCAGTCTAAAACTTTGCACATACACTGCTGCCATCTAGTGGCCAAAATATGTATCGCAACCGGGCTGAAATAATACATTATGGCCTTTCTCTAGCATTTCAAAGTTGATGGTACAAAAAAATACAGAACAACTTTTTTTTTTCTTTGTATCATCTTTTACCAGTTCTATTGTTATATTCTCCTACATTCCTTTCACATTTCCACAATCTTCCAAGTGTTTCCTTTCAAATGGTACCAAGAATATGCATATCCTTGCTTCAGTGCCTGAGCTACAGGCAGTTAGATTCGGGTATATAATTTTAAGTGAAAATTAAAAAAAAGGGGCGGATCCTTAAGATTAAGAATATTCCAATTGTTTGCCAATTCACCATCTTCACTAGAGGATATTAATGATTCTCAAGTGTTAGAATATGTTCATCCGGAATTGAATCTCCACGAGGAGCCTAATCATGAAGAAGATGATGTGTATCTGGACTGCTTAAGTTCTTTTGATGAAAATCTTGTTGGTGACCATAGTGATGAGACAAGTGACAGCTTTGATGTGGAAGAAGAGGAAGATAATAATTCTGCAAAGTTGTGCAAAGTGCTATGTGAGTGGGCATTGAGAAATTATATACCACAGAACACCCACTCAGATCTTTCTGGTGTGCTGAAGGAATTCCATCCAAATCTACCAAAGCAAGCTCATACTGTCCTACAAACGGCAAAAATAGAATCCAACTTTCAAACCATTAAGGGTGGCGAGTATTTACATTTTGCCATTGTGTTTTATCAAGACATTATCCAGCCGCCTCGTCAACATTGCTCAAAACACCATTGGCCTCCAAGTGAATGTTGATTGTTTACCGTTATACACATGCTGCTTATATGTGGGGGTGAGTTTATTTATTTTTTCAGATGCAGTCAGGAAAAACTCTATCCAACCCAGGCCTCAAGATTTAACAGTTGAAGAGGAGATCAAGATCTGGTTGAGGAACTCACGTGACCGTGCAGGTGGACGCAAGGAGCAGTTTGAAAGACATCTGAGGCAAAAGACACAAGACTTTGGGGAAGAGTAAGCTCAAAAAAATTGCTATGCGAGAGCGGACTGGTGTAGATGAGTTGACATTAAACTTGGGTCTGGCAACCAAACGTTTAGACTTGAACCTCATGGACTAGGCTGATACTGTGCTGTTACGTATCTGTACACAGACAGCCTCTGAGATAAAGTAGTTCCAGTGATCGCTCTCCACCCTTCCGCCCCTACTCTTTCTCCTGTGTGAACTCAACTTTGTACCAAAATCTCAGATTTGCTTGTGCTCCCCTTGCTCTCTTTCACCTGTCTTGTCTGAGTGTGTAGCTCCTCCCATTAGTCTCTCTCAGTACATTAGATTGCAGGTGAGTTGGAGTGAGTGAAGGGCCATGTCATGTGTGCTCCCTCTCCAGCCTCTAGGTCACCAAGCTGCTCGTTATGTCGGACACCTGTCACCATCGTTACGCGCACCTGTGCATCATCAGACTCACCTGGACTCCATCACTTCCTTGCTTACCTGCCCTATATATATCACTCCCTTTGGTTCCTTCCGCAGGTGTCATTGTTTCTGTTTCATGTCTGTGTGTTGTTCGAGGTTCTCGTTTTGTATTATTTTCCATGTATTTTATTAAAACACTCACTCCCTGAACTTGCTTCCTGACTCTCAGCGCACATTGTTACAGGCCACCTCGCTGACAACTCTGCAGTGAGCACCACACAGTCACCTGCTTGAACTATACCCTCTGTTAGTGTGAGACTTGTCTATTTTAGGGTATAGCTTAGTGACTGAATGTGGGTTTGGTAGATTTAGAATTGGTAGTAAAAAAAGCATTTTAAAAATTGTTTATAGAGGGGTAGTTTTGTTATTGACGAGTTACGTAATGAGTGGGTTTAGTATATTTGGAGAGTGAGGTCAGGCAGTTACTAGTTAGTGTGTGAGAGCGTAAGTGGTAGTTCCTAATGAGTGTGGTGCTGTTGTTGGGTGTATAGTATGAGAAGTAGTGGTCTGTGTTAGTGCTGTTGTTGGGTATGTAGTATGAGAAACAGTTAGCTAGCTATTCTAACGTTTTCTGTGCATTTACAAGGTAATAGAACCGAGTGACTGTATGGCAGTTATTGTGACGTAGCTACTGTGGTGGAAAAGTGTTTTTCCAACAATCATTATTTACCTTTCTACTACAGTACCAATTCTAAAGCAACTACAAACCCCACACTCACTGACCATCAAAACTGACCTCACAATCGGGTTCGTAACGCGTTAATCAATGTCCCTCAATTTCATATAATATTTTGCATGGGCAACAGCTGGAGGTAAATGTCACGGCTTTCTTCTGTTGAAGGAGAGGCGGACCAAAACGCAGCATGGTTATTTTGATACATATTTAATAAAGATGAAAATAGAACAACATACAAAAACAAGAACCGTGAAAAACCGAAAACAACCCTATCTGGTGTAACAAACACAAAGACAGGAACAATCACCCACAAAACCCAACACAAAACAGGCTACCTAAATATGGCTCCCAATCAGAGACAATGACTAACACCTGCCTCTGATTGAGAACCATATCAGGTCCAAACACAGAAACAGACAAACAAGACATCCAACATAGAATGCCCACTCAGATCACACCCTGACCAAACAAAACATAGAAAATACAAAGCAAACTATGGTCAGGGTGTGACAGTAAACCTGTGTAATATTTTATGACACATGGTCTGTACATGGCAAATAACTTGGTTTCGAAAAAAACTATCTGTGCATATATTTACAATAGTATATTCATATTTTTATTTTCATATAGGGTTAGTGTATATGTGTATAATATTGTAAATATTATATGCACGTTCATATTTAAGTGCAGGAATGTTTTTCCGAAACCAAGTTTAGCAGCATCTGTGGACCATGTGTCGTAAAATATTACACAAATATGATTCAGAATTGAGGGGCATAGATTAACGTACACGGTCAGGTTGGGCTATGCCATACCCTAAAACAGACTCGTCTCACTCTAACAGAGGGTATAGTTCAAGTGGGTGACTGTGTGGTTCTCACAACAGAGTTGTCAGTGCGGTGGCTCTTCATCACTCCAACTCAGCTGCAGTCTAACGTACTGAGAAAGACTCCAATGGCAGAGCTAACTGCACACTCAGGTGAAAGAGAGCAAGGGGAGCACAAGCAAAGATGAGATTTTGCTACACAGTAGAGGTCAAAGGAGAAACAGTAGGGTCAAAGGAGGAACATGGAGAGAGAGAACACTGGAACAACTTTGTCTCGGAGGCTGTCTGTGTACAGATACGTAACAGCCCAGTATCAGGCTAGTCCATGAGGTTCACGTCTAAACGTTTGGTTGCCAGACCCAAGCTCAAGGTCAAAATGGGGATTGTGTTTACATTTTAGCCCCACAGTGAACCTCAGCTTTTTCTAACGTGAACACGCCTGAGAAACTGTCTGTCAGCTCTCCCAGCTGCTGGACAGAGTATAGATGAGAATCATACATTCTGTATACTCTGTCCAGCAGGTGATGTGTTTGTAATTGTCTGCGGTGTGTCTCTGTATATTTAAACCATGGAATGTTCATGTTATGTTAATGAAATGTCAATGTTGTGCATGTTGAAGTTGTAAACTCACTTTGAAAGCACACTTTCTTAATTAATATTGTAAGACTCCATTCAAGTCTTATATAATACTCAGAATGTTATGCTTGTTATTTCTCTGAAAAACTATTGTATATTTATATTCATTTTATTATATTAGCTAATTGTTAGAAAATCTTGCCCTTTTAATTGTATTGTATTTACTGGATATTAGTACTGGATATTAGTACCCTGAGGTACTTAACTGTTATTTAATATTGATAATAAAATCTATTGAATTTAAACATGTGATATTTAATTTATATTTATACAATTTTTGGGACTTAAAATATATATTTTATACCTGCAAAATTAACAGGTTTATTGCAGCTGTTTGGGTAGAATGTGGGTAATATTTGGGAATTTATCACTCGGCCATCAAACTTTCATTTGGACCATAATGTGCCCAATGAGGGCAGGCCAAATAACATAAGGGCTTCTTGTGGGCTGGTACTGGGCTGCCCACGCTTACTTGGAGATAAATAATGGCTGCCAGCACAGGGCCAGCAATTAGGGGCCAACTATTTGCCATGAGCAAAAACCCACAGGCCCAGTGCATGTAGCCCAAGGCGGGCCTTTATTACAGCCCAAAGAGGACCCCTACGGTGCCAACCTGGGTGTGTTTGCTGGGTTGAGCCAGTAAACTGAAAGGTTGAAACCGAAAGGTAGCTGGTTCAAATCCCAGAGCCGGCAAGGTGTAAGTTTTGCCCTTGAGGAAGGCAGTTAACACCTAACAACAACTGCTCCACAGTCGCCGATGTCGTCGCAAACCCCCCTACCTCTCTGATTCAAAGGGGTTGGGTTAAATTCGGAAGACACATTTTGGTTGAATGCATTCTGTGGTGCTACTGACTAGGTATCTATCCCCTTTCCCCTCCCTTTTCCCCGAATAAAAGCAGTGCATGTGCAGGATTTATGAAGTATGGCTGCTCTAACTCTAACTTCACGCTCCAGCAGACTAGAATCCCCACATGTTCATGATGTGGTTGGACGGCCACAGGATATACCTTATCCTCAGCTGACGTTTGTGGGAGAAATAGGACCAGTCGGAATGCCAGGAGCTCTACAGAAACTCTACACTGGGGGATCTAGCTGAAATACACCTACACCTACTTGTACAGCATAGCATTTTATGTTAAGGTCATGGAGGTTGTTATGTGGATCTAGTCTTGATCTCATGCTTGGTGAATAGCACCTGGATGTTATGGGAACATCAATCCATCTGGAACTAAGTGGAGGTTTTGATATAAGCCTAATTTAACGTGCTGATCACTGCCTGTTCCTGATGTTTTAAGCATTTGCAATCGAAAGGTTCCTCTGTCACTGCCAATTCTGCCAATTGAGAGTGCTAACATTGATCCAAAGGGAGGAGCTGAATCCCTTCTGAGATATGTCTTTTGCCCCTCTCAGTGACCATGACTTGAGATACCTACTGCAGGTGTTAGTACATCCTCTCGTCTCCTCTCATTTCTTTATGTTCTCTTCTCCTATCCTCCTCTCCCCATGTGCAACTCTGATGTCCTAAAGCTTTGCTTACATATGTCCTAAAGTCTTGATAGCATATGTACATACTGTAGCCACAATAAAATTGTATTCTGATTAGATTTGCTCAACATGTCCTTGAGAAGTGGAACCTCGCTTGCAAAGAAGGCATGATCATGCCCACACACTAGGTGCAAGATAAACACTTGAGGCATGAAATTCTCTAACACGTATGGATTTGTATCAGCAAATCCATACAGGACTGTTTTGCAAGCACAGACTGGAATATGTTCCGGGATTCTTCCGATGGCATTGAGGAGTACACCACATCAGTCACTGGCTTTATCAATAAGTGCATTGATGACGTCGCCCCCACAGTGACTGTACGAATATACCCCAACAGAAGGCATGGATTGAAAAGCAACATCTGTACTGAGCTAAAGGCTAGAGCTGCCGCTTTCAAGGAACGGGACTCTGACCCGGAAGCTTATAAGAAATCCCGCTACACCCTCCGATGAACCATCAAACAGGCAAAGTGTCAATACAGGACTAAGATCGAATCATACTACACCGGCTCTGACGCTCATCGATGTAGCAGGGCTTGCAAACTATTACAGACTACGAAGGGAAGCACAGCCGAGAGCTGCCCAGTGACACAAGCCTACCAGACGAGCTAAATTACTTCTATGCTCGCTTCGAGGCAAGAAACACTGAAACATGCATGAGAGCATCAGCTGTTCCGTAATCACGCTCTCTGCAGCCGATGTAAGACCTTTAAACAGGTCAACATTCACACGGCCACAGGGCCAGACGGATTACCAGGATGTGTACTCCGAGCATGCGCTGACGAACTGCATGTGTCTTCACTGACATTTTCAAACTCTCCCTGTCTGAGTCTGTAACACCAACATGTTTCAAGCAGATCACCATAGTCCCTGTGCCCAAGAACACTAAGGTAACCTGCCTAAATGACTACCGACCCGTAGCACTCATGTCTGTAGCCATGAACTGCTTTGAAAGGCTCTATTGCACTTCACACTGCCCTTTCACACCTGGACAAAAGGAACACCTATGTGAGAATGTTATTCATAGATTACAGCTCAGCGTTCAACACCATAGTGTGCTCAAAGCTCATCAGTAAGCTAAGGACCCTGTGACTAAACACCTCCCTCTGCAACTGGATCCTGGACTTCCTGACGGGCCGCCCCCAGGTGGTAAGGGTAGGTAACATCACTTCCGCCACGCTGATCCTCAACACGGGTCCCCTCAGGGGTGTGTGCTCAGTCCCCTCCTGTACTCCCTGTTCACTCATGACTGCACAGCCAGGCACGATTCCAACACCATCATTAAGTATGCAGATGACACAACAGTGGTAGGCCTGATCACCGATAATGACGAGACAATCTATAGGGAGGAGGTCAGAGATCTGACCATGTGGTGCAAGGACAACAACCTTTGCCAGAATATGATCAAGGCAAAGGAGATGATTGTGGACTACAGGAAAACAAGGACCGATCCCCCCCCCCCCCCCCCCCCTGTAGTGGAGCAGGTTGAGAACTTCAAGTTCCTTGGCGTCCACATCACCGACAAACTAGCATGGTCCAAGCACACCAGGACAGTTGTGAAGAGGGCATGACAAAACCTATTCCCCCTCAGGAGACTAAAACGATTCGGCATGGGTCCTCAGATCCTCAAAAGGTTCTACAGCTGCTCCATCGAGAGCATCCTGACAGGTTGCATCACTGCCTGATATGGCAACTGCTCGGCCTCCGAGGTACTGCAACTGCTCAGCCTCCAACCGCAAGGCACTACAGAGGGTATTGCGTACGGCCCAGTATATCACCGGGCCCAAGCTTCCTGCCATCCAGGACCTCTATACCAGGCGGTGTCAGAGGAAGACCCTAAAACGTTCACCTCCTCAATTACACCATTGCTACTCTCTGTTGTCATCTATGCACAGTCACTTTAATAACTCTACCTACATGTACGTACTACCTCAACTAACCCGGTGCCCCCGCACATCGACTCTGTATTGGTACACCCCAGTAAATAGTCTCGCTATTGTTTTTAACTGCTGCTCTTTAATTACTTGTTACTGTTCTCTCTTATTATTATCCGCATTTTTTTGAAACTGCATTGTTGGTTAGGGGTGTAACCGATGTGAAATGGCTAGCGAGTAAGCGGTGGTGCACGCTAATAGTGTTTCAATCGATGACATCACTCGCTCTGTGACCTTGAAGTAGTTGTTCCCCTTGCTCTACAAGAGCTGTGGCTTTTGTGGCACGATGGGTAACGATGCTTCGAGGGTGGCTGTCGTTGATGTGTGCAGAGGGTCCCTGGTTCGAGTCCAGCTTGGGGCGAGTAGAGGGACGGAAGCTATACTGTTACAATGATGCTGTTGACCCGGATCACTGGTTGCTGCGGAAAAGGAGGAGGTCAAAAGGGGGGAGAGTGTAACCGATGTGAAATGGCTAGCTAGTGGCTAGCGAATCGTGGTGCGCACTAATAGCGTTTCAATCAGTGTCGTCACTCGCTCTGAGACCTTGAAGTAGTTCTTGCTTTGCAAGGGCTCTTGTGGCACGATGCTTCGTGGATGTCAGTTGTCGATGTGTGCAGAGGGTCCCTGGGGCAAGGAGAGGGACGGAAGCTATACTGTTACAGGGGTTCGTAATTAAGCATTTCACTGTAAGGTCTACACCTGTTGTATTCAGCGTATGTGACTAATATAATTTGATTTGACAAATATTTGACAACATAGCATGGCAGCAACACATGACAACACAGCATAGTAGCAACACAACATGACAACAACATCGTAGCAACACAACATGACAACAACATCGTAGCAACACAACACGGCAGCAGCACAACAACAAAACATGGTACAAACATTATTGGGCACAGACAACAGCACAAAGGGCAAGAAGGTAGAGACAACGATACATCAAGCAAAGCAGCCACAACTGTCATTAAGAGTGTCCATGATTGAGTCTTTGAAAGAAGAAATTGAGTTAAAACTGTCCAGGTTGAGTGTTTATTGCAGCTCGTTCCAGTCGCTAGCTGCAGCGAACTGAAAAGACGAGCGACCCAGGGATTTGTGTGCTTTGGGGACCTTTAACAGAATGTGACTGGCAGAACGGGTGTTGTATGTGGAGGATGAGGGCTGCAGTAGATATCTCAGATAGGGGGGAGTGAGGCCTAAGAGAGTTTTATAAATAAGCATCAACCAGTGGGTCTTGCGACACTTATACAGAGATGACCAGTTTACAGAAAAGTATAGAGTGCAGTGATGTGTCCCATAAGGAGCATTGGTGGAAAATCTGATGGCCGAATGGTAAAGAACATCTACCCGCTCGAGAGCACCCTACCTGCCGATCTATAAATTAAGTCTCCGTAATCTAGCATGGGTAGGATGGCCATCTGAATCAGGGTTTGGCATCTGCGGTGAAAGAGGAGTGATTACGATAGAGGAAACCAAGTCTAGATTTAACTTTAGCCTGCTGCTTTGATATTTGCTGAGAGAAGGATAGTGTACCGTCTAGCCATACTCCCAAGTACTTGTATGAGGTGACTACCTCAAGCTCTAAACCCTCAGAGGTAGTAAACACACCTGTGGGGAGAGGGGCATTCTTCTTACCAAACCACACAACTTTAGTTGTGGATGTGTTCAGAACAAGGTTAAGGGCAGAAAAAGATTTTTGGACACTAAGAAAGCTTTGTTGTAGAGCATTTCACACAAAATCCGGGGAGGGGCCACCTGAGTATAAGACTGTATCATCTGCATATAAATGGATGAGAGATTTTTTTTTTCTCTCATTGAGATAACATCTCTTTTTCAAGAGAGACCTGGTACAATAGCCTGAGCTATGTTGTTGACGTAAATTGAGAAGAGCGTGGGGCCTGGGATTGAGCCTTGGGGTCTCCCTTGATGACAGGCAGTGGCTGAGACAGCAGATTTTCTGACTTTATACACTGCACTCTTTGAGAGAGGTAGCAATGGGAAGCAATGGGAACCTCCCCAGAGAGAAGAGACAGGCAATGGGAACCTCCCAAGCAATGGGAACCTCCCCAGAGAGAAGAGACAGGCAATGGGAACCTTCCAAGCAATGGGAACCTCCCCAGTGTCACGATCGTCGTAAGAACATTCGGACCAAAGCGCAGCGTGATATGGGTTCCACATATTTATTGACCTGAAACGCACAAAACAATAAAAAGCAAACGATACGTGAAGCTATGGAGTGCTCACAGGCAACTACACATAAACAAGATCCCACAAAACACAGTGGGGAAATTGCTGCCTAAATATGATACCCGATCAGAGACAACGATAAACAGATGCCTCTGATTGGGAACCATACCAGGCTAACATAGAAATAAAACAACCTAGATAACCCACCCTAGTCACACCCCGACCTAACCAACATAGAGAATTAAAAGGCTCTCTATGGTCAGGGCGTGACACCCAGAGAGAAAAGACAGGCTTGGCAACTATAGGGGCAGAAACCTTAAGAAAGGGTCTAAACCATCTGACCCAGATGGGTTTTTGGGGTCCAGTTTAAGGAGCTCCTTTAGCACCTCGGAGTCAGTGACCGCCTGCAGGGAGAAACTTTGTAGCTCGGCAGGGGGAAAAGATGGAGGTGCATCGGGGCTAGTCGCATTAGAAGGGGTGGGAGATGAGGAAATGTTGGACAGGCAAGGAGGCATGGCTGAGTAAAATGGGAATCCTGACTTAATGAAGTGGTGATTAAAAAGCTCAGCCATGTGCTTCTTGTCAGTAACAACCACATCATCAACTTTAAGGGACATGGGCAGCTGTGAGGAGGAGGGAGGTTATTCTCCAGGTCTTTAACCATTTTCAAGAACTTCTTGAGGTTAGACCCACAGAGAAAGAGAGAACTGCTCCTTAAAGTAACTCTCTTTGGCCTTCCGGGTAGTCTGAGTGCACTTATTTCTCATATGCGTGAACGAGAGCCAGTCAGCCTGAGTATGTGTGTGCTGAGCCTTTCGTCAAATGCGATTCTTGAGGTGGAGTAACTTTGCAAGATCACGGTCGAAACAGGGACAGAACCTGTTTTTAATTCTCATTTTCTTTATGGGGGTGTGTTTGTTAACAATATCACTGAAAACCTCCTCTTCGACAGAGGGAATGAAGCTGATTCTATACCAAATTACAGAGACCAGGTCATGAAGGTAGGCTTGCTCATTAAAGTTTATTAGCAAGCGTCTATGACTAATCAGGACAGGTCGTTTCACTGAGCAGCCATCACTAAGGTCATTACAGAAAACACCAGACAGATACCTATCAGGATTATTTGTGAGGATAACATCGAGGGGAGTGGCCTTTTCTGGGTGTTTTGAGTCATACCTTGTGGGATTGGTAATAATCTGAGAAAGATTTAGGGAGTCCCATTGCTTTAGGACTTGGTCATGTGGTTTAAGCATGTCCCAGTTTAGGTCACCTAGCAGGACAAATTCAGACTTTGTGTAAGGGGTCAGGAGAGAGCTTAGGGCAGGTAGGGTACAGGTCGGTGCTGATGGAGGACGATAACACCCAGCAACAGTCAACGAAGAGCTATTTGAAAGCTGAATGCTTAATACCAGCAAATTGTTTGGGGGCAGACTTGATGGAGACAACTGAGCACTGAAGGTGATCTTTGGTAAAGATTGCCACTCCCCCACCTTTGGAAGGTTATAACCAGAAAGGTTAACATCAGTATTCAAAACACTCTTTCTTAATTAACCACGTCTCAGTAATGACTAACACATCTGGATTGGAGCTGTGAACCCACACTTTCAATTGATCCATTTTAGGTAATAAGCTTCCAGTGTTAACGTGCAGAAA
This sequence comes from Oncorhynchus clarkii lewisi, assembly GCF_045791955.1. Taxonomy (NCBI): domain Eukaryota; kingdom Metazoa; phylum Chordata; class Actinopteri; order Salmoniformes; family Salmonidae; genus Oncorhynchus; species Oncorhynchus clarkii. The sequence goes on along the minus strand of NC_092151.1, from coordinate 60,711,409 downwards.
ACCCAGGCTTTTACGAGAGCAGAAATCCGTGAAACAGATATCAGAGAATTGGGGCCAGCAACAGTAGATGGGCCAGGGTGTAAATGCACATTTCCAGATATCATGAACAGTAATACAATCAATGCACGGTAGGGAGGACAGGGTGGACAGGGAGAGCTCTGCACTGTTGATTTGTGACATCTGAATGTGCATTAGATGGCAACAAGATCATATTATACAGAAATTTCACCAGGTAACATGAATACAAAGCCAGCGAGAGGTGGTTAGAATAGGATGGGAGGCCAAGAGTCTGTGTAACCAATAGAGAGTCAGAGTCCCGAGTGTGGGAACAAACATAGTCTGTCCCATGGTTGGGTAAACAAGAAAGTTCATAGTCAACAAAGCATGCAGGAGTAATGAGGTAAATAGCAAAATAGCAAAATGCACAAGAAAAAAAATATAACAACTTGGGGCTAGCCATTGTAAGTTCAGAGTCCCTCACCTCAACAGTACCTGTGTGCTGGAGGCGAGCAAAAGCTTGGGAGAGAGGGGGGAGTGTGGTGGGGATACCTGTACCAGACAGGGGGAGAGGGGTAAGTGTGGTGGGTATACCTGTACCAGACAGGAGGAGACAACCAGGGCAGACAGTGAACAGAGAGGGGGGAGTGTGGTGGGGATACCTGTACCAGACAGGGGGAGACAACCAGGGCAGACGGTGAACAGAGAGGGGGGAGTGTGGTGGGTATACCTGTACCAGACAGGGGGAGACAACCAGGGCAGACGGTGAACAGATCACCAGGTGGAATCCAAGCAGCAGTGCAGCAGTCAGCGGGAGTAGGTGTCACACCCACCTGGGAGAAGATTTTTTCTGGAGGCAGATTTCTTGTAGAAAATGCCAGTAGATGGTCTCTGAACAGCAGGAGGGGGCTTCAAGGCCTCTGGATTTGGGTGCCATTTGCTGGTCTCAAAAGCTTCAACATCATTTAAGTTGATCCAACTCTAAATCTATCTGTTTGTAAAAAACATGTTGAAAAATGTGAGAACTAACATGCAGCTGTGTCTCTCTGTCTCCCTCAGTTTGCATATACAGGGGTACCGGTTCAGAGCCAATGTGCGGGGGCACCGGTTTGTCAAGGTAATTGAGGTAATATGTACATGTAAGTAGAGTTATTAAAGTGACTATGCTTAGATAATAACAGAGTAGCAGCAGCATAAAGGTTACGGGGGGGGGGGGGGGGGGGGGGGACTGCAAATAGTCTGGGTAGCCATTTGATTAGATGTTCAGGAGTCTTATAGCTTGGGGGTAGAAGCTGTTTAGAAGCCTCTTGGACCTAGACTTGGCGCTCCGGTACCTCTTGCCATGCGTTTGCAGAGGGGACAGTCTATGACTATGACGATGGAACAGTAGTGGAGAGGGTAGCAAGTTTTAAGTTCCTCGGCATACACATCACAGACAAACTGAATTGGTCCACTCACACAGACAGCATTGTGAAGAAGGCTCAGGAGGCTCAGGAGGCTGAAGAAATTCGTCTTGTCACCAAAAGCACTCACAAACTTCTACAGATGCACAATCGAGAGCATCCTGGCGGGCTGTATCACCGCCTGGTACGGCAACTGCTCCGCCCTCAACCGTAAGGCTCTCCAGAGGGTAGTGAGGTCTGCACAACGCATCACCGGGGGCAAACTACCTGCCCTCCAGGACACCTACACCACCCGATGTCACAGGAAGGCCATAAAGATCATCAAGGACATCAACCACCCGAGCCACTGCCTGTTCACCCCGCTATCATCCAGAAGGCGGGGTCAGTACAGGTGCATCAAAGCTGGGACCGAGAGACTGAAAAACAGCTTCTATCTCAAGGCCATCAGACTGTTAAACAGCCACCACTAACATTGAGTGGCTGCTGCCAACACACTGACACTGACTCAACTCCAGCCACTTTAATAATGGGAATTGATGGGAAATGATGTAAATATATCACTAGCCACTTTAAACAATGCTACCTTATATAATGTTACTTACCCTACATTATTAATCTCATATGCATACGTATATACTGTACTCATCGACTGCATCCTTATGTAACACATGTATCACTAGCCACTTTAACTATGCCACTTTGTTTACATACTCATCTCATATGCATATACTGTACTCGATATCATCTACTGTATCTTGCCTATGCTGCTCTGTACCATCACTCATTCATATATCCTTATGTACATATTCTTTATCCCCTTACACTGTGTATAAGACAGTAGTTTTGGAATTGTTAGTTAGATTACTTGTTGGTTATTACTGCATTGTTGGAACTAGAAGCACAAGCATTTCGCTACACTCGCATTAACATCTGCTAACCATGTGTATGTGACAAATACAATTTGATTTGATTTGATTTGATGACTAGGGTGGCTGGAGTCTTTGACAATTTTTAGGGCCTTCCTCTGACACCGCCTAGTATAGATGTCCTGGATGGCAGGAGGCTTGGCCCCAGTGATATACTGGGCTGTTCGCACTACCCTCTGTAGTGCCTTGCTGTCGGAGGCTGAGCAGTTGCCATATCAGGCAGTGATGCAACCAGACAGGATCCTCTCGATGGTGCAGCTGTAGAACCTTTTGAGGATATGAGGACACATGCCGAATCTTTTCAGTCATCTGAGGTGGAGTAGGTTTTGTTGTGCCCTCTTCACGACTGTCTTGGTGTGCATGGACCATGTTAGTTTGTCGGTGATCTGGACACCAAGGAACTTGAAGCTCTCAACCTGCTCCACTACAGCCCCGTCGATGAGAATGGGGGTGGTGCTCAGTCTTCTTTTTCCTTTAGTCCACAATCATCTCCTTTGTCTTGATCGTGTTGACTGCTGCTCTTTAATGATTTGCTACTTTTATTTGTTACTTTTTAAAGTATTTTTCTTAAAACTGCATTGTTGTTTAAGGGCTTGTAAGTAAGCATTCCACTGCTAGGTCTACACCTGTGGTATTCTGCGCATGTGACAAATATGATTTGATTTGATAAACCCATTGATATTACAAAGGCTATTCATTCAATAGCTGTATATTTCACTTTATCATATTCTGTTGTCCAGGGTCAAAAGTATTCAGACTCCTTGCCTTTTTCCACATTTTGCTACGTTACAGCCCTACTCTAAAATGGTTTCAATATTTGTTTCTTCTTATCAATCTACACACAATACCCCATAATGAACAAATGAAAACAGGTTTTAGAAATGTTTGCAAATGTATTTCAAATCAATAACAAAAATACCTTATTTACATAAGTATTCAGACCCTTTGTAATGAGACTCGAAATTGAGCTCAGGTGCATCCTGTTTCCATTGATCATCCTTGAGATGTTTCTACAACATGATTGCAGTCCACCTGTTGTAAATTTAATTGATTGGACATGATTTGGAAAGGCACACACCTGTCTATATACGTTCTCACAGTTGACAGGGCATGTCAGAGCAAAAACAAAGTCATGAGGTTGAAGGAATTGTCCGTAGAGCTCCGAGACAGGATTGTGGCTCAGATCTGGGGAAGGGTACCAAAAAATGTCTGCAGCATTGAAGGTCCACAAGAACTCAGTGGCCTCCATCATTCTTAAATGGAAGTTTGGAACCACCAAGACTCTTCCTAGAGCTATTGCCAAACTGAGCAATCGTGGGAGGGAGGTGACCAAGTAGCCGATGATCACTATAACAGAGCTCCAGAGTTCCTCTGTGGAAATTTCCAGAACGACAACCATCTCTGAATCACTCCACCAATCAGGCCTTTATGGTAGAGTGGCCAGACGGACAGCCCACTTGGAGTTTGCCAAAAGGCACCTAAAGGACTCTCACACCATGAGAAATAAGATTCTTTGGTCTGATGCAACATCATGATGTGGGGATGTTTTTCAGTGGCAGGGACTGGGAGACTAGTCAGGACCGAGGGAAAGATGAACGAAGCAAAGTACAGAGATTCTTGATGAAAACCTGCTCCAGAGCATTCAGGACCTCAGACTGAGGCGAAGGTTCACCTTCCAACATGACAATGACCCTAAGCACACAGCCAAGACAATGCAGGAGTGGCAGGACAAGTCTCTGAATGTCCTTGTGTCGCCCAGCCAGAGCCCAGAATTGTACCTGATCAAACATCTCTGGAGAGACCTAAAAATAGCTGTGCAGCGACGCTCCTCATTCAACCTCATGGAGCTTGAGATGATCTGCAGAAAATAATTGGAGAAACTCCCCAAATACAGGTGTGCCAAGCTTGTAGCGTCATACCCAAGAAGAATCGAGGCTATAATCGTTGCCAAAGGTGCTTCAACAAAGTACTGAGTAAAAGCTCTAAATACTTATGCAAATGTATATTTCCGTTTTTTATTTGTAATAAATTACCCCCAAATTTTTTTTAAACTGTTTTGCTTCATCATTATGGGGTATTGTGTGTAGATTGATGAGGGAAAAAAATATTTAATCAATTTTAGAATAAGGCTGTAACGTAATAAAATGTGGAAAAAGTCAAGGGGTCTGAATACTTTCCAAATGCACATAGTGTTTCCAAAGATCCGTTATTCTTGGAAATATTAATATTAGACAAAGAGATTTTGGAACCATAGACATATTCTGAGAACGATTATTTTATCCTCTAATGGTCTTTACTTTTAGCGTTTAGCTTCCCTGGGGGTCAGAGGTGCAAGCTGGAGATGACACATCCAACTGTGCCTGCATCTAGACACCTGAACAAGGCCACCAAGCTTTACCCCGCCAAATTGTATTTACTGCAAATAGACCCAAATAGCACCCCCAATTAGGTGGACTAATTCTCATTTGCACTGACTCTTGTAGATGGTGTGACAGACAGGAGCACCAGACACTTGCCTCGTTCTCTCTCTCTCTCTCTCTCTCTCTCTCTCTCTCTCTCTCTCTCTCTCTCTCTCTCTCTCTCTCTCTCTCTCTCTCTCTCTCTCTCTCTCTCTCTCTCTCTCTCTCTCTCTTTCTTGGTCTCTATGGTGGGGGGGGGGGATATCTGTGACTGGCAGGGTCAGGTGTATTGTTATGATGGAGAGCAGTGCAGTATGTGTGGGAGATGTTGAGCTGATGTCAGCCTGGTTCTTTAATCAAAACAGGCAGGCAACCCTGTAATTGGGAGACCGCATGCAGAGGAGAGGAGAGCAGGGGAGAGGGCAGCCAAGCCAGCAGCTGATAATATAGCCAGGGTGTGGAGGTGGGGTGAGAGGAGGGGGATTTGGGGGCAGAGGACAGGAGACCTGGGGGGGTTCCTGGGGCTGCCGCCACCACCCACTACATCATTGTCTGTGTCGATTTCTTGGTTCCCCCCAGGCTCCCACCTTTATTCAGCCACTATCTGGTCAAATCCAATTGAGATCTTGTCTCAATGGATTACAATCTCACGCCATAAGTGGTGCTCCCTCCCCATTTCCATTCGAATCCAATTCAAACCGTTTTATTTTCAATCCAATCCCGGTGCCTTAGCCTCCCATAATGTACACCTCTCCTCCTCTCCCCCTGCACCCCCCTCACCAATGCAAAGATGAACCCTCCAGACAGGTACCACTGCCCATTGTCTTCTGAAATGGAGTTGGAGCTGGTTCTGAGGTCTTACTGTAGGCTAGGCTTCTGTACTGGAGCCAATTTCACAACAAAATAAATGAGGAATAGCCTTTCATATCCCCCACATTCTAGGTTAGATTGAGTGGTTGCATATGGGTATGAATCAGAAAGGCTGTGGTGTTATGGTGAAATAGGTACTTTATGCATCCATATGTACACTGAGTATACCAGCCATTAGAAACACTTTCCTAATATTAAGTTGCATCCCCCCTTTTGCTCTCAGAACAGCCTCAATTAATTGGGACATGAACAAAAGCATTCCAAATGGATGCTGGCCCATGTTGACTCCAACGCTTCCAATCAACAAGGGATCATAGTTTTCACCTGGTCATGGAAAGAGAATGTTTTGTATACTCAGTGTATGTTGTCACTTTATACACATTTTGTCACAAATCAAGAAGGAATAGCAAATCATATCCCCACGGCCTAAATTTGATGGAATTACTATATGTGACTCTCATAGATTGTGGTATTAACTGGTATACTGTCGGAACATAGTAATGCGTCCATCCATATAAGTGTGTGTGTTGTGACTGTAACCTTATGACCACATTGTACTGTTGCTCAAGCATCACGGTGAAGGCTGTTAGAAATAAGCGTTTTCTATTCAACCTCCATTTTCCTCAAGTGGCTGGCACATCCTGCTGCTCATAGCACATTGTTGATCTGAATTCCTCATATCCACACTCTTGGTATATAGTAGGAGGGAAATTACATCACATGTGACAAACCTTACCCTACAACATGAAATACTCTAACCCCAACCCCTATGTTATTAAATCATTGTCATATTCTTCACAAAGGAAGCTGATGAGTGGAAAATATGAGCAATTATTCCTGATTGGGTTACAGTATGGAGGGTTCCCTTTGACAGAGGACCCTTTGGTCCTTAATTCCTGTGTCAAAAGGCAAATGAGCAATCCATCAGGAGAAGTGGTTCCAAGTGATTAATCTATCTCAGGTCGTCTCTTCCCAAGCAGGCCTATCAAGGCACAAGGCGAGACCCAAATGCAGACACAGGAGGCAGATGGTTGGAGTCTTACAATTTTTCTTAATCCAAAGGGGTAGGCAAAAGAATGGTCGTGGACAGGCAAAAGTTCAAAACCAGATCAGAGTCCAGCAGGTACAGAGAGGCAGGCAGGCTTGTGGTCAAGGCAGGCAGAACGTTCAGGCAGGTGGGTACAAAGTCCAGAGGACTAGAAAAAGGAGAATGCAAAAAGCAGGAGAACGGGAAAAACCGCTGGTTGACTTGGAAATGTACAAGGCGAACTGGCACAGAGAGACAGGGAACACAGGGATAAATACACAGGAGAAAATAACCGACACCTGGAGGGAGTGGAGACAATCACAAGGACAGGTGAAACAGATCAGGGCGTGACACAGGCCAGTCAGCGCTTATCACCCAACACAAGTTCCTGACCGCAGAGCTTGTTACTGTACTGTGTGGTGGTGGAACGAAGGCAGGAATTGGATAGTGCTGTAGTGTACAGTACAGTTAGTTGTGTGGTATATTGGAGCCACTGGGCTTAGTGAGCTCTGAGGTATTGGCAGCCAGTCAATTAACAAAGTAATGAGTCTTGTGACCATGTGGTGAAGGCACTCACTGGATTGTGCTTTACAGTGCAGTTACTTTAGTGCCATGATGAAGCTATTGTAATGTAAGATATTCAGTAAGTCCAAACAATAACCAACTACCACATCATAGAATACGCTGACGCAAGGTTTAGGTTGATTCTATTTCAATTCACTTCATTCAGGAGTGGAAAATAAATGGCACTTTTCACTTATCAACCCCTGACTGACATTAATAACTTTGGGCGGATGATGATGATGATGATGATGATGTCTTGAAGTGGTCTGTAACAGGCTGTGTTCAGAGGCACTATGTTAGTTCATACCAGGCCATTTAGTTTGACATTGGCTGAGGATTCCTGAACAGCATACAGCCCACTGGGCTGGAAGGGTCACAGAGTGGACAACTGGGATGTGGAAGAATAAGTGAAATGATTTGGAAGTCATCCCCTTAATTTGAGCTTTGTTAAATCGTGGGTGAGTGTGCATTCCTCCCTCCTTCCCCCTGGTGTGTGTGTGTGTGTGTGTGTGTGTGTGTGTGAAACGCCTCTCTGATGATTTTGTTTTTCTGATCTACAGAATCCTTTGCTCTCTGTATCTTAGTGACATGTTCCCAGTTATTAGGTCCTACGTTACAGTCATGTGGACACACAGTGGGCTGGATTTATACGCTGCATGGAGATTGTTTTTCTCCTTGACAGACATTTCCTGTCAGGATTAGTGGTCAAATATTAGCTGGATAATGAATTGAGTTGTTAAGGTAGTTGTGATACTGTAGTGTTTGGTAGTTTAGTGTGTTGGGTAAATATCTCTGTCTGTGTTTTGACTATTTTAAGTTAATGTAGAGATTAGCTATAACGGGAGCGTTATCTCATGGATTCATGTGGTCTGTTTGTAAACTGTCTAAGCTTGGTTCCACACAAATACATTGGATTGAGGTGGATTTGGTCATCCACAATACTAAATCAATGTCAAATAGACACTTAAACACAGGTGTAGATAGTAAAACCAATAATTAGAAGTCAACCAAATCAAAACATGTAAAAGAAGAAACATATTTTCTAAATACACTATATATACAAAAGCATTCAAATTAGTGGATTCGGCTATTTCAGCCACACCCGTTGCTGACAGGTGTAAAAAAATTGAGCACACAGCCATGCAATCTCCATAGACAAACATTGGCAGTAGAATGGCCTTACTGAAGAGCTCAATGACTTTCAACGTGGCACCGTAATAGGATGCCACCTTCTCCAACAAGCCAGTTTGTCAAATTTCTGCCTTGCTAGAGCTGTCCCGGTCAACTGTAAGTGCTGTTATTGTGCAGTGGAAACGTCTAGGAGCAAATGGCTCAGCCACAAAATGGTAGGCTACACAAGCTCACAGAACGGGACCTCAGAGTGCTGCAGCGAGTAAAAATGGTCTGTCCTCGGTTCCAACACTCACTAACAAGTTCCAAACTGCCTCTGGAAGCAACGTCAGCACAATAACTGTTAGTCGGGAGCTTCATGAAATGGGTTTCCATGGCCGAGCAGCCACACACAAGCCTAATCACCATGTGCAAAGCCAAGTGTCTGCTGGAGTGGTGTAAAGCTCGCCTCCATTGTACTCTGGAGTGATGAATCACACTTTACCAGCTGGCAGTCCATCGAACAAATCTGAGTTTTGTGGATGCCAGGAGAACGCTACCTGCCCAAATGCATAGTGTCAACTGTAACGTTTGGTGGAGGAGGAATAATGGTCTGGGGCTGTTTTCATGGTTCAGGCTAGGCCCCTGAGTTCCAGTGAAGGGAAATCTTAACGTTACAGTATACTATGACATTCTAGGCCATTCTGTGCTTCCATCAATGCCCCTGTGCACAAAGCAATGTCCATACAGAAATGGTTTGTCGAGATCGGTGTGGAAGTACTTGACTGGCCTGCACAGAACCCCATCGAACACCTTTGGGATGAATTGGAACACCGACTGCGAGCCAGGCCTAATCGCCCAACATCAGTGCCCAACCTCACTAATGCTCTTGTGGCTGATTGGAAGCAAGTTCCCATAGCAATGTTCCAACATCAAGTGGAAAGCCTTCCCAGAACAGTGGAGGCTGTTATAGCAGCAATGGTGGGTCCAACTCCATATTAATGCCCATGATTTTGGAATGAGATGTTCGATTTTTGGTCATGTAGTGTATGTTCTAACGTGATCAGCAATGGTTCTTGTTTATGATTTACCTATCCCAATCAACAATCATCTGAAAGTAACTTATAGCGGTTGCCATGTACCATGAGTAAAGGAATGATAGATGTGATGTGTATTACATGTTACTCTCTACTCTGTTTTGCGCGCATGTACCTCCAACATGGCCCCAGATAGGGATGTGAGCAGGGCTGTTCGACAACCACAAGTTACTCATCCTCCTCTGACTACCATCTCTTCCTCGTCCTCCTCCACTTCCTCATCTTCATAATCCTCCTTTTTTTCACAGTAATAATCATCTTCATCAGAATCGTCATACTTTTCCTCAGTGTCCTCTTCCAACTTGTAATCAAGTATAACCAATCGTAACCAATCTTCATGGTCCACCTCCTCTTCCTCATAATGCACCTTCTCTTCCTTATAATCATCCCTCTCTTCCTCCTCATCTTCTCCCTCCTCTTCTTCTTCCTTATCAGTTTCCTCGCCAGGTACAGTGGCTTCAGGTTTTGGTCAGATGGTACCTGAAAGAGTGATGTGGTTTGTATCCCGGACACAGTACTTTTCCAGGTCACTGTGCACCATGCCACAGTTAGGAGGAACCCAGACATGGTCATAACCCTAGTCATGCCAGCTCTTCTGAAGACCACCTTTGTAGGTGACTTTGTTCACTCTGCCTACGTTGACCAGGACTCTGATAACAACCTTCTGGTGGTGGTTGCTGAGCCCCAGTGGGGATCTACTGGCCTTCTTGCGGCTTAGATACACCCCACGTCCCAACATGCCACGTCTGGACAGGTGAAAAAACCCCTGGCCAAGATTTGCTTTGCGGCTGTGGTACATGACATAGTTTTTGTGGCCCAGTCTTCGTACCCCAGCAAGTAGAATGAAGTCACCTTCTTCCCACATGGTCACTGATATCTGTAAAGAAACATAATATACTTCACTGGAACACTTCTCTAGCTACAAATATAGGCATATTTATCAATGCACTAAAACTGCAAAACTGGATGAGAGAAAGGGGGAAATGACCATCTGACTAAAGATAAAGAAAGAACGAAAGAAACACATTTTTATCTTGAATGTCGGGGTGATAAAGGTGCAAATTGATCAAATCTAGCTGGATAAAATACCTACCAATCAAATGTTATTCTAGGGTACTCGTGATGATTTGCCTATCCTATCAAGTTGTCAAAGATTTCCTGACAAATTTTGAAGAAAGCTTGGAATGAGATTTCCTATGTGAAGAGGACATTTCCTTCAATTCTACGTATTTTGACATGGCTTAGACCTATGACCAGGGTTGAAATGTACAAAAATAGGGCAGGTCAGGTGAGGTGAATTCAGGATGCTTTGAACATTAAATTATCAAACTCTGCTGATCTCAGGTGGAAATTTGCATGAGACACATACAAAGAAACATACATACAAAGAAAAAAAAACTTTCTTTTTTTGTACCATCATCTTAAAAAGGCAAGAGAAAGGCCATAATGTATTATTCCAGCCCAGGTGCAATTTAGATTTTGGCCGCTAGATGGCAGCAGTGTATGTGCAACGTTTCGGACTGATCCAATGAACCATTGCATTTGTAAATTTATTTTGTATCAGGACTGCCCAAAGGTGCCTAATTTGTTTATTAATAACTTTTCATGTCCAAAATTGTGCACTCTCCTCAAACAATAGCATGGTATTATTTCACTGTAATAGCTACTGTAAATAGGACAGTGCAGTTAGATTAACAAGCATTTTCTTGTTACTTACAACCTCATGCTAATCACATTAGCCTATGTTAGCTCAACCGTCCCGTGGAATGGACACCGATCCCGAAGAAGTTTAAGGCTCTGCAAAGGAAATAATAATATTAATGGTTGATGGCAGTGGGTAACCAAATCATAGATTGCAGTCTCCTTGTCCAGACTGCTTTCAAGGTAAGGACACAAACATTTAGTATTCTGTAATTGGTGGAACTATTTCTTTAAAATAGGTCTGGAAGAAAATCCTACTTGCTCTCCAGGAGGGTTGGCCACCCCTGATCCATGTTTCCAACGTGCTGGGTGTTTGAAAATGTTGTTGTTAAAACAATTAATTTCTCAAAATCACCCAAACTTCAAGAAAAATTGAATTAATCAATATTCAGGTAATTTATGCTTACTAGTTGAAGATCCTTGTCATCACCTTACTCTACATAGACAAAATGTGGTGCGTTTGAGTTGAGTCCCCTACCATCCTTGCCTAGTATGTGCAAAAACTAAAATGTTCAAAGTATATTTGAGGCTGGGTGTAATGGTTTTCCTCCTCTTCGTCTGAAGAGGAGAGGCGAGAAGGATCGGAGGACCAATATGCGGCGTGGTAAGTGTCCATGGCTGTTTATTTAAACACATAAACTGAACACTCCATACAAAAACAATAAACGTAACGTGAATACCTGAAAACAGTACCGTGTGGTGTAAAACACAGACACGGAAACAATCAGTGAAACCCAGGCTACCTAAGTATGATTCTCAATCAGAGACAACTAATGACACCTGCCTCTGATTGAGAACCATACTAGGCCGAAACACAGAAATCCCAAAATCATAGAAAAACAAACGTAGACTGCCCACCCCAACTCACGCCCTGACCATACTAAATAACGACAAAACAAAGGAAATAAAGGTCAGAACGTGACACCGGGAGCATTTAACGTCCAATGCTTATTTATTGGACTTATTCAAAACTGTCCATGAATGGCGGCAAAAATATCCTCATATAATTCATTTTCAAAGCCGCAAGTAGGCATATCAGATTTAAAATGTGAAAATTGGCAAGAAGGGGAATGATAAAATAAGTGTGGGAAATAACAGTAGTGTTCTTGCCGACAAGCACACTAATTACCCTATATTTTAGCCCATTGTTAAGAATGCTCTTTCAACAGATAGCTCTGGCTTGCTGGTAACATCTGATCTGATCAGACTCCCTATGCAATTTAACTCCTCAATTACTGACTCTATTCAAAAAAATCTTCCATGTCAAAAATATATATTTTGGGATTCTGTAATTGATAGACAATGGTAATTACCAATCAGACAAAAATCTGTTTTGGTGAATGCTTGTGCAATGTTTGGTGAATGCATGGTGTTGTTTTTGTCCTCAGTCCTCCTTTGAATGCTGTGTGTACTGATTCAGTTCTAAATGACCGTCATTGAGTCCATCCTCACCTCCTCCTTCACTGCAGCAGATTTTACGGTCTGCTGAGAGGGTTATTGTCTGCCACCTGCACTCCATCGAGGTCCTGCATGACTCCAGGGTAGGGAAGCGTGCAGGAAAGATCATTGCCGATTATTTTCCAGTGCCTCACTCATGGATTTGAACCAGCAACCTTTCGGTTACTGGCCCAACACTCTTAACCAGTAGGTTACCTGCCAATTACAGTTTTCATAGTGAAAATACTGTATGTGGATCTGTGGAAATTCTGCATTTATGTATATATTTTTTGTCTGTATATTCTGTTTATCATCTGTATATTCTGTTTATTGTGGCAGCACCATTTCACAGTCAAATTCCTGTACATGCAAATGTATTTAGCGAATAAAGCGGATTCTGACATGTTTAGCTGGTTAATCATATGCCAGTTTACATTTTATTATTTGGGACTGCTTATGTACTGGATGAACAATAGCACATTCTCCACTCTATGTCTTCATATACAACATTTTCAAAATCCCCCACTTGTTGTGTGTGTTTCATTCCTTGGGCTTAATACCCTGAATATTGGCTCATGCTTGCAATTAGTGAACTTGTTTTATGGAGTTTTCTAGAGCTGACTGTCTGCTTTTCATTTAGCTGGCTAACAAGTAATAAGCTAGCTAAGTTTAGCAAGTAGATTCCACTCAACGCAAGGTATAATATACCCAGTGCTTAATTTGAGTCGGATCCTGGCACCTCTCAGATTGACTTTGTTCATTCTGGCACCTATTTGCCCGGTACCTCTCGCGGCATGATTTATTAATTGTTTCACTGTTCACACTGTAAACATTCTAGTAAAAGCGATCAGTGTTAAATAAAGTTACCTCCTTGTTATTTCTCCCACCCCCCAGAAAGACAATAATGTAAAAGTGCTGTGATCCTTCTGTGTAATCATCATATCCTGCCACACTGATTCCAGACCTGCTCGCTTATTTGTACATAGAGGTTATGGGGAGTGCCAGTGGGATAACTGATCTTGACACAGGTCTTGGTAGTGGTGGTCAGCTAGTGAGAGGTCCTAGGCTAGTCGTCTCCTGCTGAATTTGAAACATGAGAAAGCCAAATGAAAAATGGTTGAGAAAAAGTCATCGAGTTTGATGACATTTCAAAGTCCAAAAATTCAGAGAAGATGGTGAATCGAACCGAGAACGAGCCAGACAACTGTCAGTGCCAGAGTAGAGGAGTGCGGGGAAAACTGTTCCTGATGGCAATGCCTTAGCTTGCAGTGCTGCAAATCCTGCCAGTTCAGCATCTCTGACTCGCTAGTAGACCTACTATCGAGTCAGACTCAGTGGGAGAGGGAGACAGGGAGCTGGGGGGGGACAGTGTATCATCCACCAACGAAGTGCTCGGAGCAGGTGCAATTTGCAGTTCAAGAATAAGCAAACGTACAACCCCTGGCTTGTCATGTACAGTGCCGATTTTAGCATGTAAATCTTGGTGGGGCAAACTCCCCTAAAAATATTTAGATGCATGCCAGCAAAGCCACTACACAACACTAAACAATACATTAATTGCACTATAACGGTGACAAATGGTGCTGCACAAACTGTTAGGGCCGACATAAAGCTGTCCCAACAGCTTACCACTGTTACATCTGGCTATCAGTAGAGCCTTGTCTGGCAGCGAAACAGTTCATTCAGCCTCATTTACTGCATTTAAAAAAAACATTGCTGATATGGCTGACTTGCTTAAACAAATGTTGTTTCTACTGACAATTCAGATGTACAAACTATGGCATAAGGGGATGACGAGCAGATAAGAGGCAATCTGTATTTTCGATTACGACATTAATGAGCGAGCTAGGACAGACATAGCCAATATAACTATTTGTTTAGCACTTTTGAAATGTACGGCAACATAATTCAGAACATGGTCCGTTCTTACAGAATTCTCCTTGTACACCAAATCAGAACCATAGGATAAATAAAAGGGGTGTCACGCCGCTACCGCTCCCCCTTCCTGGTGCTCGAAGGCGCCAGGCTTCCCAGCATTACCACTCCTGCCACCATCATTATGCACACTTGGCTTCCCCCTGTTTTGTTACCGGTCTGTTCCTGAATAAATGTTGACTCCCCGTACCTGCTTCTCGTCTCCAGCGTCGGTCATTACAGGGGGCATATAAGCAGAAAATGAAAGCTCTTACAATATTCGATGATGACATTTCTCTAAAACAGGTATAGGCTAAATGTGCACCACCAAATCAGAACAGTAGCCTAAGTTATGTGGTGAAAAGGGAGCAAATTATTAGGGTGAGGCACATGGGCTACTAACAGCTACACAACATACACTGAGTATTACTTTCTTAGATACAGTATGCATATCTCCCTGGCATATTACATAATTTATGCAGCAGCATACAATACATTTTTGGACTCACCTTGGTTTGCTGTGCTCACTTGAACAGGAAGGTGGCGCGGCAGTCCTTCTTGTGGGCTCTAGAAAGAGGCCTGAAAAAACCGACTTGGAATCCAGAGTTGGATGACCATTCAAAATTATTTTCTGTATGTTCCCAGTCAAAGCTAGTTTTATCTGAGTTCCCAGTTGTTTTGAACTCACTGAAGACTGAGATTTCCCAGATCCATGTTTCCAGTTGTTTTGAACGCGGCATAAGTCATTCTGGATTGACAGCATGGCCAATGTATTCAAACTTTTCTGGCCCTTGGCGTTACCCACTTTTTTATGATATCCAATTGGTAGTTACGATCTTGTCTATTGCTGCAATTCCCCTACAGACTCGGCAAAGGTCGGGAGCTGGTTGTGTGCCTTGAATTCTAAATAAATCACTGACAGTGTCACGAGAAAAGCAAACCCCACACAATCGTACCTCCTCCTCCATGCTTCAGGGTGGTTGGAACCAAAAATCTCAAATTTGATGTTGAGATGTGTCTGTTACTTGAACTCTGTGAAGCATGTATTTGTGATGCAATTTCTGAGGCTGGTAACTCTAATGAACTTATCCTCTGCAGCAGAGGTAACTACAGTATGGGACTTCCTTTCCTGTGGTGGTCCTCATGAGGGCCAGTTTCATCATAGCGCTTGATGGTTTTTGCGACTGCACTTGAAGAAACTTTCAAAGTTCCAGGTCTTAAAGTAATGATGGACAGTAGTTTCTCTTTGCTTATTTGAGCTGTTCTTGCCATAATATGGACTTGGTCTTTTACCAAATAGGGCTATCTTCTGTATACCACCCCTACCTTGTCATAACACAACTGATTGGCTCAAATACATTAAGAAGGAAAGAAATTCTACAGTTAACTTTTAACAAGGCACAACATCAATTGAAATGCATTCCAAGTGACTACCTCATGAAGCTGGTTGAGAGAATGCCAAGTGTGCAAAGCTGTCATCAAGGCAAAGGGTGGATATTTTGAGGAATCTCAAATATAATTGATTTGTTTTACACTTTTTTGGTTACTACATGATTCCATATGTGTTATTTAATAGTTTTGATGACTTCACTATTATTCTACAATTCAGAAAATAGTAAAAAAATAAATAAAATAAAAAACCTTGGAATGAGTAGGTGTTGTGTCCAAACTTGACTGGAACTTTTTTTATTATTTATTTTTAATATTTGCTAAACAGTTGGGGCTCAAAACAGGTGTAGCCCTTCCCATCCTACCCCGAATGATGCGTAGAGTTCTAATTCCATACATAGAACAGTTGCTGTATAATCTTATACTATTAGGCCTACAAGGGAGGCTCTATCTCTGCAGGTGATATCTGGTCAAAAATCACTGATACAGGTCCCACTGCAACCTCTGATTTGCTATGTCTCGAGAGCAACCTGAATTTGAATAAATGTAGGATTTGTCCATTTACTGTAGTCAAAATTTGATGTCATTGATAGTCAAAATGTTTATATTGAAACACTAACCAAAGGTAGGCTTATAGATTGATTAGAAACACATTCATAAAGTCATATTTTTTTGGGAAAAGATCAAATAAATCAACCACATATGAGAAATTATTTAAAAAATATACAGTACATCTGGGGCCAGAATAATGTGTTTTTAAATAAATGAGTAACTCAAAATGAGTTGGAAGGAGATTAATGCAATTAGGTCTAATAGTTGTTTGCTATAGGGCTCCTGCTGTTAGAGGGAGCTCCAGACTGCTGCTGCTCGACTGTAGTGGGCTCTAGCTGGATAAATGGGACAACACCTCTCAATTAACAATGCTTCATTTACACTGACTCGTACATCACTGACTCGTACATCTTTTCGAGTGGAGCCCTCCTGGACTCTATAAAGCGCTATCGGCACAGATCAGTAGGCGATCAACAGATTTGGTTTTTATTCATATCTATATATCAAGATGTATTTCATGCTATGCCTGTGCCCAGCCAGGCTGTGTTAACAGATATATAGATCTTACAGAGGTTTAAATCATTGGTTTGAGCTCATCTGACTGACATAAATCTTGCTTGGGTCTTGCTGAATTTGACAGCCTTTCATGATGGTTGAGAAACACACGCATACACATACTGTACTACATGAGCACACAAACAAATACACACAATCTCGGTCTGTTTTCTCTCTCTCTCACACACACACACACACACACACACACACACACACACACACAAACTCGTGAAAGATGAACGTTTGAGCATGTAGCTATGCAGGTTAGATCGTGATCACAAGGTCATGTGCATTCGGAAAGTATTTAGACCCCTTGACTTTTTCCACATTTTGTTACGTGACAGCCTTATTCTAAAATTGATCAAATGTTTTTTTCCCCCTTCAATCTACACACAATATCCCATAACGACAAAGCTAAGACAGGTTTATAAACATTTTTGCTAATTTAGTAAAAAATTTTTAAAACAAATCAGAAATATTACATTTACATACGTTTTCAGACCCTTTACTCAGTACTTTGAGTACCTCGAGTACCTCTGGCACCTCGAGTCTTCTTGGGTAAGACGCTACAGGCTTGGCACATGGCACATGGGAGTCTTTCCCATTCTACTCTGCAGATCCTCTCAAGCTCTGTCAGGTTGAATGGGGAGTGTCGCTCCACAGCTATTTTCAGGTCTCTCCAGAGATGTTTGATCAAGTTCAAGTCCAGGCTCTGGCTGGGCCACTCAAGGACATTCAGAGACTTGTCCCGAAGCCACTCCTGTGTTTTCTTGACTGTATGCTTAGGGTCGTTGTCCTGTTGGAAGGTGAATCTTTGCCCCAGTGTGAGGTCCTGAGCAGGTTTTCATCAAAGTTTTAGCATATCAAATCACAGTTTACTAGTCACATACACAGATTTACAGATGTTATTGCAGGGGCAGCAAAAGGCTTGTGTTTCTAGCCCCAACAGTGCAACAATACCTAACAGTAATGCACAGTAGCTGTGCAGGTTGGCTCGTGGTGGAGAGATCATGGGTATGGTATATACAGTTGAAGTCGGAAGTTTACATACACTTAGGTTGGAGTCGTTAAAACTCGTTTTTCAACCACTCCACAAATTTCTTGTCAACAAACTATAGTTTTGGCAAGTTGGTTAGGACATCTACTTTGTGCATTACACAAGTCATTTTTCCAACAACTGTTAACAGATTATTTCACTTATAATTCACTGTATCACAATTCCAGTGGGTCGGAAGTTTACATACACTAAGTTCACTGTGCCTCTAAACAGCTAGGAAAATTCCAGAAAACGATGTCATGGCTTTAGAAGCTTCTGATTGGCTAATAGACATAATTTGAGTCAATTGGAGGTATACCTGTGGATGTATTTCAAGGCCTACCTTCAAACGCAGTGCCTCTTTGCTTGACATCATGGGAAAATCAGAGTCCTCAGAAAAAAAATTGTGGACTTCTACATGTCTGGTTCATCCTTGGGTGCAATTTTCAAATGCCTGAGGGTACCACGTTCATCTGTACAAACAATAGTACTGTAACGAATCTCCTCTTCGTCCGAGGAAGAGTAAGAAGGATCGGACCAATATGCATCGTGGTAAGTTCCGTCATAATTTATTGACTGAACGCACAATAACAAAGTGAAATGGAAGAAACGAAACAGTTCTGTAAGGTGACATACACTAAACAGAAAATAACCACCCACAAACAAGAGTGGGAAAACAGGCTACCTAAGTATGGTTCTCAATCAGAGACAACGATTGACAGCTGCCTCTGATTGGGAAGCATACCAGGCCAAACACATAGAAATACCCAACATAGAACAAAAACATTGAATGCCAACCCCAACTCACGCCTTGACCAACCTAAAATAGAAACATACAAAAGGAACTAAGGTCAGGACATGACAAGTACGCAAATATAAACACCATGGGCCCACGCAGCCATCACACCGCTCAGGAAGGAGAAGTGTTCTGTCTCCTAGAGATGAACATACTTTGGTGGGAAAAGTGCAAATCAATCCCAGAACAACAGCAAAGGACCTTGTGAAGATGTTGAAGGAAACAGGTGCAAAAGTATCTATATCCACAGTAAAACGAGTCCTATATCGACATAAACTGAAATGCCGCTCAGCAAGGAAGAAGCCACTGCTCCAAAAGTACTGATTACTGCACCTGTACATAGCCCATCTATAATTTAGCCCAAACAACTACCTCTTTCCCTACTGTATTTATTTATTTTGCTCCTTTGCACCCCATTATTTCTATCTCTGCTTTGCACATTCTTCCACTGCAAATCAACCATTCCAGTGTTTTACTTGCTATATAGTATTTACTTCGCCACCATGGCCCTTTTTTGCCTTCACCTCCCTTATCTCACCTCACTTGCTCACATTGTATATGGACTTATTTTTCTACTGTATTATTGACTGTATGTTTGTTTTACTCCATGTGTAACTCTGTGTTGTTGTATGTGTCGAACTGCTTTGCTTTATCTTGGCCAGGTCAATTGTAAATGAGAACTTGTTCTCAACTTGCCTACCTGGTTAATTAAAGGTGAAATAAAAAATAAAAAATAAATAACGCCATAAAAAAGCCAGACTACGGTTTGCAACTGCACATGGGGACAAAGATCGTACTTTTTGGGGAAATGTCCTCTGGTCTGATGAAACAAAAATAGAACTGTTTGGCCACAATGACCATCGTTATGTTAGGAGGAAAAAGGGGGAGGCTTGCAAGTGGCAGCATCATATTGTGGGGGTGCTTTGCTGCAGGAGGGACTGGTGCACTTCACAAAATAGATGGCATCATGAAGGATGGAAAATTATGTGGATATATTGAAGCAACATCTCAAGACATCAGTTAAAGCTTGGTCGCAAATGGGTCTTCCAAATGGACAAGGACCCCAAGCATACTTCCAAAGTTGTGGCAAAATGGCTTAAGGACAACAAAGTCAAGGTATTGGAGTGGCCAGCACAAAGCCTTGACCTCAATCCCATAGAAAATTTGTGGTCAGAACTGAAAAAGCGTGAGCGAGCAAGGAGTCCTACAAACCTGACTCAGTTACACCAGCTCTGTCAGGAGGAATGGGCCAAAATTCACTCAACTTATTGTGGGAAGCTTGTGGAAGGCTAACCAAAACATTTGACCCAAGTTAAACAATTTAAAGGCAATGCTACCAAATACTAATTGAGTGTATGTAGACTTCTCACCCACTGGGAATGTGGTGAAGGGAAGAAAAGCTGAAATAAATCATTCTCTCAAATATTATTCTGACATTTCACATTCTTAAAATAAAGAGGTAATCCTAACTGACCTAAGACAGGGAATTATGATTAAATGTCAGGAATTGTGAAAAACTGAGTTTAAATGCATTTGGCCAAGGTGTATGTAAACTTCCGACTTCAACTGTACATGTACAGTACCAGTCAAAAGTTTGGACATACCTACTCATTCCAAGTTAATATTCAAAATTTAAAAACATTTCTACATAGTGAAGACTTCAAAACTATGAAATAACACATACAGTGGGGTAAAAAAATATTTAGTCAGCCACCAATTGTGCAAGTTCTCCCACTTAAAAAGATGAGAGAGGCCTGTAATTTTCATCATAGGTACACTTCAACTATGACAGACAAAATTAGAAAAAAAATCCAGAAAATCACATTGTAGGATTTTGTATGAATGTATTTGCAAATTATGGTGGAAAATAAGGGCAATTAACAGGTGTGCCTTGTTAAAAGTTAATTTGTGGAATTTCTTTCCTCCTTAATGCATTTGTGCCAATCAGTTGTGTTGTGACAAGGTAGGTGTAATGTAAACGCTGGGGGTCGAGAAGCAGGTGCAGGTGGTAAGTTTAATATAACAAATAACATGGAATGATACAACGTAGGAGCAGCGTCTAGACATGAAGAACAGAAACAATAGTGCCTGGGGAAGGAACCTAAGTGAGTGCCAGATAAAGGGGAGGTAATGAGTCAGGAAATGGAGTCCAGGTGTGTTTAATGATGAAACGCAGGTGCGCGTAATGATGAAAGCCAGGTTCGCTAAGGATGGTTCCCAGGACTTGTGGTTAGTTAACCGGTGACATCGAACGCCGGAGGGGAGGAGCGGTAGTAGAAGTGACAGTACCCCCCCCCCCCCCCCCCCCCCCCCCCCCCGAGGACGAGAAGCAGGCCGGTCCAGGCGGTGAAGATGGAAATCATGGTTCCTTCACCGGAACCCAACACTGCTCTTCTGGGCCGTACCCCTCCCAATCCACCAGGTACTGGAACCGACCCCCACGATGTCAGGAGTCCAGTAGGGATCTGACGGCATAGGCGGGAGCTCCCTCAACGTCCATGGGGGGCGAAGGGGTGTTGTGTGTGACAACATCAGCCAGGGGACCAGGAACCACCGGCCTAAGAAGTGAGACATGAAAAGAAGGTGTGATGCGGTAGTCACTGGGATGCTGTAACCTATTTGTAATCTTGTTGACCCTCTGAAGAACCTTGAATGGGCCCACAAACCGGGGGCTCAGCTTCTTGCAAGGCAGACGGAGTTGGATGGTTCCTGGTAGAAAGCCAGACGCGATCCCCAGGATGGAACACTAGAGTCTCACGTGAGCCTTGCTCCACATTTGAACCACTCATCAAGCGCAGGAGCTTCGGTCTGGCCCGGGGTTCATGGAGCCAGAACCAGCTGAAAACACAGAACACACTGGAAGGGAGTCAGCAATGTGGATGAGTGAAGTAATGAATTATGGGCGTACTCCGCCCATGGAAGGAATCGGGCCCACTGTCCCTGCCTGTCCTGGCAGTGACTCCTCAGGAACCTCCCCAACTCCTGGTTCATCCTCTCCACCTGCCAGTTGGACTGAGGCCTATACCCGGAAGTGAGGCTGACCATGACCCAGAGCTTCTCCGTAAGTGCTCTCCATACCTGTGGTGTGAATTGAGGCCAACAGTCGGAGACTATGTCCTCCGGGAAAGGCATAATGCCGGAAGACCTGCTGGAATAGTGTCTCAGCAACCTGGAGAGCAGTAGGGAGACCAGAGAGTGGAATGAGACGACAGGATTTAGAAAATCTATCCACAACCACCAAAATGGTGGTAAAAACCGTCAGAAGGGGAGATGGATTGATGAGACCAGGGACAGCTGTGCACACCCAGGTCAGCAGCCAATCCCTTATCCCTGTGGGAATGTTCAGTAGATGCGCTCAGGAGGACAGCTTGTGGGTGCGGGTTCCCTCCCCAGGCCTGGCGGATCTATGTCCCAGACCACAGGGGCTACGACTCGTGAGGAAGGGATTATGGGTGCATTCTGGAATGACCCTCTCCCGAATCTTAGAGACGGGACAGGGCATCTGCTTTGGTGTTCTTTGAACCTGGGCGATAGGTCAGCATGATGTCAAATCTTGTAAAGAGCAAGGCCCACCTTGCTTGGAGCGAATTCAGTCTCTTCGCTGTCCGTATATACTCCAGGTTCATATGGTCGGTGAGGATGACGAATGGGTCCTTGGCGCGCTCCAGCCAGTCTCCACACCTCTAATGTCAACTTTACAGCAAAGCAATTCCTCTCTACAGGGGACATTTTCTTAGAGCAATACGCACACAGATATCATTCCTGTGGATTACCTTGTCGTTGAGACAGAACTGCCCCCATGCCCACCTCTGAAGCATCCACCTCCACCACAAAGGATATCATGGGATCTGGGTGTTTGAGCAATGGGGCAGAAGTGAAATGCCCCTTCAGTAGGCTGAAGGCCTCTTCAGCTGCTGGACTCCACAACAACCTACAGGGACTACCCTTGAGGAGAGAGGTGAGAGGAGTGGTGATGGAGCTGAAGTTCCTGATGAAACTGCGGTAGAAGTTGGCAAACTCCCAAAAAATGTTGTAACCCCTTTATGGTGGTTGGGACTGGCCATGACCTGACCACATCTACCTTCTTGATGACCATCTTCCCTCCTTGCGGGCTGATTTGGTAACCAAGGAAGGAGACAGCCTCCTGATGAAACTGGCACTTCTCAGCCTTGGCAAACAGTTGGTTAGCTAGGAGGCGTTCCAGGACTACACGGACATGAGCTATGTTATCTTCCAAGGTAGCCGGGTAAACCAGGATGTTGTCGATATCCACGACCACCTGGCGTCCGAGCATGTCCTAGAACACCTCGTTGAAGAATGCCTGGAACACTGACAGAGCATTGGCTAAGCCAAATGGTATCCCCAAGTACTCAGAGGGACCTGACATTGTGCTAAAAGCTGTCATCCGTTCATTGAGACGTTGAACACAACAATGAACCTCTTCCATAGCCGTCACCAGTTGTGCCATCTGGTCGTGGTGTTGACGAAGTAGGTATCCCTGCTCGTCGAACTTCTAGGAGATGTTCTGATTTACTGCTGCTTCCATTTTGTGAGGCAGTATTCCGTAACGTAAACGCTGGGGGAGTCGAGAAGCAGGTGTAAGTGGTAAGTTTAATATAACAAATAACATGGAATAGGAGTAGCATCTAGACATGAACAACAGAAACAATACTGACTGGGGAAGGAACCTAAGGGAGTGCTAGATAAAGTGGAGGTAATGAGTGAGATAATGGAGTCCAGGTGTGCTTAATTATGAAGTGCCGAACGCCGGAGAGAAGGAGCGGGAGTTGGAGGAGCGGGAGTTGACGTGACAGTAAGGATGGTATACAGAAGATTTAGTAAAAGCCAAGTCCATATTATGGTAAGAACAGCTCAAATAAGCAAGGAGAAACGACAGTCCATCATTACTTTAAGACATGAACATCAGTCAATGCAGAAAATGCCAAGAACTTTGAAAGTGCAGTCACAAAAACCATCAAGCGCTATGATGAAACTGGCTATCATGTGTACCGTCACAGGAATGGAAGACCCAGAATTACCTCTGATGCAGGGGATACGTTCATTAGAGTTAACTACACCTCAGATTGCAGCCCAAATAAATGCTTCACAGAGTTCAAGTAACAGACACATCTCAACATCAACTGTTCAGAGGAGACTGTGTGAATCAGGTGGAAATCTGTATAGCTGTATGTTTGTGTGCGTGGTTGTCTCTTAGAAAAAAGGGTCTATCTGGAACCTGAAAGGGTTATTCTGCTGTCCCCATTGGAGAATCCTTTGGATTCCATGTAGAACTGTTTTCAGAGAGGGTTCTACCTGGATCCGAAAAGAGTTCTCCAACGGAGACAGCTGAAGAACCCCTTTGGAACCTTTTTTTCTAAGTGTAGATGCAGTTTGTCATGACAGGAGCAAATAAGTATGGATGGGTAATGGGCAGGGGTGCAGCAGGGCTACCACACTAGCCCTCTTCTCTAATTAACCAACCTGTGCGTTTCGTAACGTGGGGAGTTGGACCATCCTTCAGAAACATAACTAAGCCCTGCAAAACGCTGAGCCGTACAACCTTTCTCTATCTGCCTCTGATGCAATTAGGGACAGGATAAATCCCCTTCGGACCGAGCGCATTTTCCTCAAGCATTCTTTTGATTAGCGTGAAACCAGACTGTCAAGTCGGCTGCATGGCAGAAGGAAAAAAACGAACAAAAAAACGAAACAAGTCTTATACATCCTTAATCATCTTCCTCTGCGATACTTCAAACGAAGAGGCACACACGGCATTGGCGATGGCGTCTTGGAAGAGAATTCATCCATAACTTCAAATGCTGCAACAGTAAGCTGTATACAAATGGAAAGCTAAATAAAGAAATAACTCAGTGAGGTATTAAGCGGATAAGAGACGAAAAATAGGCCTGTCTGCTTTAAGAGAGCGCCAGCAAGCACTGGTTGCAATTAGCTCAGCCAAGCAAGTCCGCCGCACCAACACGTAAACAAATGAAGGCAATCAATTCGATTGTGGGTTCTGCTTCACTCACTCATGTTGCTCTAGAACATATTGCGACTCGAGGAACCTAGCATCTTGATATATCCTGTAGAACAGATACCATAAACTCTACAGCCCTGTTTAACTCCACAAAGCCTTTGTTCTTTAAGAGTAATTTTTTAAATTACCCCCAGCAGAGGTGCCAATTAGGACTTTAAACTCAGTTAAGGGTTAGTGTGGAGTTTGCATTGAAGTCATACTGTATTAGGGTTCAGTTCAGACAGGAGCCCCTGCTGTGAGTAAAGTAATTCTCTTGTAAGCACCATTGCATATTTGTCTGATTATCCTCTCTCTGGTGGTGTGATGGGAGTTCCATAGCCTACGCCTCAGCACAGTAAAGAGCAAACATTCACATGGCTAACGGCTATATGTCCACATCTACAATTGGATAATAAGGTCAAGCACGCTCTACTCTGCATCATTTGCTGCCTAGAGGTTTGATGTAGAATGAGTAGGAATGAGCAATATATGCCTACGCTTTTCCAGGCAATCATTCACACTTAGCTTAATCGTTCATTGACATGGACCTTGGTCATTTATGCCTCTGCAATATACAGAAATTGAGATTCATGAGTGAGTTTTAATTGCAAACCAAAAGTAAGTTGATTCCCCAGTTCCTTGGGTTATATTGAGGTTAAATAGACGGGAGGCTTGGTGTAAAGACTTGGGGGAATTGCTCTGCTTTTCATTCTCTGACATTTGAGGCATTAGCCTCAGAAGTGCAGGGCCCTGTTGGGTTGAACAACAAAGAGAACAGTCTAGTACCAGTGCAGCGGTGTTCTATAGTCACCTCTCTTCACTTATCTCCTCTCTCCCCCTCTCCTCTCCTCCGTCTCTTTTCTCCTCTCTCCCCCTCTCCTCTCCTCCGTCTCTTTTCTCCTCTCTCCCCTTCTCCTCTCCTCTGTCTCTTCTCTCCTCTCTTCACCTCTCCTCTCATCCTTACCATCCTCTCCTCTTTTCTCCTCATTTGACATTCAAGGAATGTCCCCCTGGATGTTATTAAAGAAAGGAATTTTCTCAGAATACTCAAAAGTGGACAAAGAGATGTTATACAACCCTAGGTTACCGTTACCCATAACCTACCAGAAATGTGATGGGATCGAATAAGAAAGCTACGTGAAGGGAATGGAGAAAGTGTATACAATGGGCCAGAAATACAATCTCACCTTCCCTCTTCCTCTTCTAAACCCCCCTCATATCATTGCAACCAGTCTAACATTTTTGTTCTCAACAACATGAGTCATGACGGGCGAGACGCTGCTCTACTTTGCATGCGTTAGGAGGCGGTGAGCTCCAGGAGACAGATGCCATTTACTTTCCATTATGTGTGATTCATATATCTGCACATTTACAGGGGGCATGAAGGGAGAAGTCAGGGGAATAATGGCCTGGAGACGAGCAGCATGAGATGGAGAAAGACACTGCCACGTCTGGTACAGAGGAATTGTCACTAGGATTATTGTCACTGAGATGTGACAAAGCAATCTGGTTCCGGTGAGGGTGACTGGGGAGGGTTTGGTTCAGCAGCATGAGAAACAGTCCTCGACCTATGCCTGCAGTACATGCCTTGAGTGTCAGTGCAGTGTTCTACAGTATAAAGGGCTATTGATGAATGGTATCCAATTTTCTGTCCAAGGTCAACTGATATCTACTGACTGATACTTGCCATTCACCAATAGGTATGCGTCTGGCCTGGACCATGAAGCAACAGCACACGGGCTGATTGTCAATGTTGTGGCTGACACTTCAACACGATATCACCTTTTATTTGGTGCTCCATGAACGTTGATGTGTGTGACTGGAGGAAATATAAAGACTGGTTGTGTTGTATTTCAGTACTCAGTAACACATCTTTATTTACATTTTAGTCATTTAGCAGATGCTCTTATCCAGGAATGCAAACCAGCGACCTTTTGGCTACTGGCCCAATGCTTAAAACACTAGCCTACCTGCCCCCTTGACTCTATGCTACTGCGTTTGTTTATGTTTTCTCTTTGGATCAATATCACGTAAATAACATGTTTATAGATCAGAGTCTTGTCTTTAGTGTGAGAAAGGAGAACTGTTTTTTTGATGAGATCCAGACTTAGATTTTTGTAATATTTTAACAGATTTGTTAAAGAAACACAAAGCAAACAAACAATACCACCAAACAAGGCTTGAATGAACAAATAACAAAATGATCAGGAGTCGAGGTCTGAAATGAAACAATCAAACTGGTATCACTATAGCATCAGGAACTTGATAATTGTGGGAAATTGGTGCTTTCCCTACCTTACAGTGCATTCGTAAAGTATTCAGACCTCTTGACTTTTACCACATTTTGTTATGTTACAGCCTGATTATAAAATTAATTAAATTAATTGTTTTCCTCATCAATCTACACACAATACCCCATAATGACAGGTTTTTAGAAACTTTTGCAAATGTATTACAAATTAAAAGCAGAAATACCTTATTTACATAAATATTCAGACGCTTTGCTATGAGACTCGAAATTGAGCTCAGGTGCATCCTGTTTCCATTGATCATCCTTGAGATGTTTCTACAACTTGATTGGAGTCCCACCTGTGGTAAATTCAATATATTGGACATGATTTGGAAAGAAACACACCTGTCTATATAAGATCCCACAGTTGACAGTGCATGTTTTTTTTTTAAAAGCCATGAGGTCGAAGAGCTCCGAGACAGGTTTGAAGGTCCCCAAGAACACAGGGGCCTCCATCATTCATAAATGGAAGAAGTTTGGAACCACCAAGACTCTTACTAGAGCTGGCCGCACGGCCAAACTGAGCAATCGGGGGAGAAGGTCCTTGGTCAGGGAGGTGACTAAGAACCCGATGGTCACTATGACAGAGTGGAGATGGGAGAAACTTCAAGAAGGACAACCTCTCTGCATCACTCCACCAATCAGGCCTTTATGGTAGAGTGGCCAGACGGAAGCCACTCCTCAATAAAATACATGCCAAATGTCACGCCTGGAGGTAACCTGGCACCATCCCTACTGTGAAGCATGGTGGTGGCAGCATCATGCTGTGGGGATGTTTTTCAGTGGCAAGGGCTGGGAGACTAGTCAAGAGTGATGGTAAAATGAACGGAGCAAAGTACAGTGAGATCCTTGATGAAAACCTGTCCCAGAGTGCTCAGGGTCTCAGGCAAAGGTTCACCTTCCAACAGGACAATGACCCTAAGCACACAGCCAAGACAATGCGGGAGTGGCTTCGGGATAAGTCTCTGAATGTCCTTGAGTTGCCCAGCCAGAGCCTGGACTTAAACCCAATCAAACATCTCTGGAGAGACCTGAAAATAGCTGTGCAGCAACTCCCCCATCCAAATTGACAGAGCTTGAGAGGATCTGCAGAGAAGAATGGGAGAAACTTCCAAAATACAGGTGTGCCAAGCTTGTAGCGTCATACCGAAGAAGACTCGATGCTGTAATCACTGCCAAAGGTGCTTCAACAAAGTACTGAGTAGAGGGTCTGAATACTAATGTAAATGGGATTTTTCAGTATTTTTTTCTGCATTTGCCAAAATGTCTAAAAACCTGTTTTTGCTTTGTCATTAGGGGCTATTGTGTGTAGATGGATGAGGTGAAAAACGTATTTAATCAATTTTAGAATAAGGTTGCAACGTAACAAAATGTGGAAAAACTGAAAGGGTCTGAATTCTTTCCGAATGCAGTGTACATTTATCACTTGAACCTCAGCACATGATCTCAATGTAGCGCATGCCTTAATGACAGAATGAACAAACATGTTGTTGCATGACCCTCATTTTATAGTTCTCTATCTAAAAATACGTAAACATTGCAAAAGGACACCTCTCTCTCATTGTGACTTTCACATTTCCCAGGGGTATGCCTTTGGGGCTTCTAAATTTGCATCAGAGCCTGATAATATGATATCTATTTCTCTGCCCATCTGTGTGAATGTGTTAGACAGGGAACACGTTGTAGCCATGGACACTGGAGAGAGAAGTGTGAGGACTGAAACATATTGATCTGTTGACATTTACTGACAACCATTGTTATCAATATTAACATTTGCACAACAAATGGAAGTCAATAACTGTCTTGTTGTTTTATTTTGACATTTTGTGTTGGATTGTTCCACCACCATTTGAGTAAAGATGGCGTACAGTGAGAATTGAATAGGTTATTGTTGATGTGAAACGTTAATGTGAAAGCAAATGTTGGGTACATCCTCATGACTTACAGACTCCCAAATACAGGCTCTGTGTGTATCAATGGACTCAGAACGTCTTATCACCCTAGTCAGTGAGGCTGAAGCAGCCATGCCAATAAAGCTCTTCGCCTGGTCACTTTGCCTGGTTAGCCATGGAGCCAGCGGAGGTTATGGTCCTCTTCGCTCTTCGCCTGGTCACTTTGCCTGGTTAGCCATGGAGCCAGCAGAGGTTATGGTCCTCTTCGCTCTTCGCCTGGTCACTTTGCCTGGTCAGTCATGGAGCCAGCGGAGGTTATGGTCCTCTTCGCTCTTCGCCTGGTCACTTTGCCTGGTCAGTCATGGAGCCAGTGGAGGTTATGGTCCTCTTCGCTCTTCGCCTGGTCACTTTGCCTGGTTAGCCATGGTGCCAGTGGGGGTTATGGTCCTCTTCGCTCTTCGCCTGGTCACTTTGCCTGGTTAGCCATGGTGCCAGTGGGGGTTATGGTTCCCTTCAATTCAATGGTGCCTTCATGGGTATTTCATAATTCCAAAGCAAATTACAACAGTAAATGTCTTAACGTCAAGGGGTATTTCATTAGTTGAGATGACTGGAAATCTTACAGACAGTGGCAGTAAGTAAATAAACACAAAGCTATGAAAGCCAGGGAAAGGCTGTATATTATATTGTTACAGAAAAGCAAAGTTGCATGAGCGGCGACAAGAGAGAGTGATAGCAGGGGAAAGAAAAGCTCAATTATATGCACGAGATAATTACAGCTTCATAACTGAATAGCTGAATAGAGAAAATGTGCTCCCATCTGAATGAGGGCTCACAGCTGGAGAGAGGGCGAGAGCCGTCCTCTGTGTGGGAAAAGCGGCCCCCTTTCTGCCCCCCGATTGTACATATTGTTCACACTAGTCTATTTAAAAATGCTGGCTTTTCAGAAGAAAAAAAAAGAAAAATGGGCCCCCGGCCCCCAGCCCCACGTTCTGCTATGTTGTTCCGAGGCTTGATTATACAGTGGAGCAGATTGAGTGTAGCGCCTGTGTGCCTTTTGGAGGACAGATCATCTCTGGTGCATTTCTGGTTGTTTGCTGTCCAGCAGCCAAGTATAGCTGACAGAATGTGATTCCTCATTGACTGCTGGACTCTGTTGTGCTTGTGGCCATCACTCTCTGAGCTGGCCAGTGGTGAGCCTTTCAGAACCGTTTTGTGTCAAACGCTCTTTATTGGTCCTGTAAAAGGCTGCATCCTCCATTCCGGCTGTCCTCTGGATCAGTGCCATCCTCTGCATGAGTCGAGCAGTACCTCATAATGCCTTGTAATGATTTCCTTAACTAGGCCATTTATCAGATTGTATTTGTCATCACTTTCTCCCTCCCGCTCGTCAAGACAATGGCGAGTGTGTGTGGATAAGCTTTCCGCCTGAGAGGAGTGACAGTGACAGGCATCGTTCATCTGTCTGAAAGCATTTGTAAAAGTCACAGCCCTGAGGGCCAGTCATGACTAGGGGAGAGAGAGAAAGACAGAGAGAAAGACAGACAGCGAGATAGGGAGCGAGAGAATAGGAGGTCCAAGCAATGTATGTTGTGTCATAGAGATGCATACTGGATAATGTACACTGAGTACACAAAATAGTATACTAAATATTGAGTTGCAAACCCCCCTTGCCCTCAGAACAGTTTCAATTCGTTGGGTCATGGACTCAACAAGGTGTCGAAAGCGTTCCACAGGGATGCTGGCCCATGTTGACTCCAATACTTCTCACAGTTGTGTCAAGTTGGCTGGATGTCCTTTGGGTGGTGAACCAATCTTGATACAGACGGGAAACTGTTGCAGTCAGGATTCAACAAGTGATGTCAATAAGGGACCATTGCTTTCACCTGGATTCACCTGTTCAGTGTCATGACGTGGCCCTCTTTGGGTATAGCGTGCCTTCCCCCTCTTTCTCTCTCCTACACCCAGGCTGCTGTTATCTCAGGTTGTAAATGCCTGGAGGAGATTCTTCCTTCTGGCCAGACAGTCTAGAGAGAGAGTAAGTTTTCATAGAGAGAACAAAGGAATTTCTTCCACATCACAGAACTTGAGAACTGAACAATATTCATGTTCTGGAGAATGTATAAACGGTCGGTGAAGTAGCCAGCTACGAACTGGTCCGTTTTGTACAATTTTGTGAAACTCATGAGAGACAATACAGCCACATTACCATTACCCTGTTTATACAAGAGTCTCAGTTATGAGGCTTGCATCTACTAGTTGAATAAAATGAATGAGTAAAGATGAAACTATTTGTGAAATTATGTAATGTGATTTTAAACTGTTTAACCTCTCTGGGATCGTTCAGGAGATGCTAGCGTCCCACCTCGCCAACAGCCAGTCAAAGTGCAGTGCGCCAAATTCAAAACAACAGAAATCTCATAATTAACATTCCTCAACCATACAAGTATTTTACACCATTTTACAGATACACTTCTCATTAATCCAACCACAGTGTCCGATTTCAAAAAGGCTTTTAAGCGAAAGCAGAACATATGATTATGTTAGGTCAGCAACTAGTCACAGAAAGCATTCAGCCATTTTCCAACCAAAGAGAGGTGTCACAAAAAGCAGAAATATAGATATAATTAATCACTAACCTTTGACGATCTTCATCAGATGACACTCCTAGGACTCAATTTTACACAATACATGTATGTTTTATTCGATCAAGTTCATATTTATATCCAAAAACCTTGGCGCCATGTTCAGAAATGCCTCTAAAACATCCGGAGAAATTGCAGAGAGCCACATCAAATAACAGAAATACTCATCCTAAACTTTGATGAAAGATACATGTTTTACATAGAATTAAAGATCAACTTGTTCTTAATGCAACCGCTGTGTCAGATTTCAAAAAAGCTTTACGGCAAAATCACAATATTAAATAATATGAGAACAGCGTTCAGCCACATAAGCAAGCCATACAGTTACCCGCCAAGTTGTGGAGTCAACAAAAGTCATAAATAGCATTATAAATCTTCACTTACCTTTGCTGATCTTCGTCGGAATGGACTCCCAGGACTCCCACTTCCACAAGAAATGTTAGTTTTGTTCGATTACGTCCATATTTATGTTCAAATACCTCCGTTTTGTTCGCGCATTTAGTTCACTATTCCAAAGGCACAATGCGCAAGCGCAAAATCCAGACGAAAAGTCAAAAGAGTTCCATTACAGTTTGTAGAAACATGTCAAACGATGTTTACAATCAATCATTAGGGTCTTTTTATAATAAATCTTCAATAATATTCCAACCCGACAATAGCGTATTCATTACAGAGGAAAAAGAAGGAATGGCACGCCCGCGTGACCGCGCAGTAAACAACTGATTGGCCACAGCCTAGTCCACTTGTTGAAACAGCTCTTATTCGACCCCGTTCCACAATAGAAGCCTCAAACAACTTTCTAAAGACTGTTGACATCTGCTGGAAGCCTTGGGAAGTGCAATCTGGCCCCATAGACACAGCATATTGGATAGGCAATCACTTAAATTAAACTACAAACCTCAGATTTCCCACTTCCTGGTTGGATTTGTCTCAGGTTTTCACCTGCCATATGAGTTCTGTTATACTCACAAACATCATTCAAACAGTTTTAGAAACGTCAGAGTGTTTTCTATCCAATACTACTAATAATATGCATATATTAGCATCTGGGACAGAGTAGCAGGCAGTTTACTCTGGGCACCTTATTCATCCAAGCTACTCAATACTGCCCCCCTGTCACCAAGAAGTTAATGAAGGAAACTCCAATTCCCTTTGGAGTTTAACTAAATCATTGGCCCGCGCCATGAGCACAGATATTGATCTGGCGTCATGGGACAGCCCCTTTCTGCTCTTCCGAATATAACCCCCACCTTGGGAATTTATCTTCAGACCAGCTTACCTCGATAACCACGAGAGGGCTAAGGTTTCAGACCAGCTTACCTCGATAACCGAGAGGGCTAAGGATTGAGTAGATTGCTGAATTCTTAAACTCTGAGACTATCGATACCGACAGAATAAGAACAAATCTCTGATACTAATTACTAGTCTGCAGCTAGGAATTATGTACTCGTGAACGCGAAGACCGACAAGCGCCGAAACATCTACTCTATAACAACATTGCTGAATGTTACTCTGAACCTTCCATTCTAACCACGGCAGAGAGAGAGAACTCTCCAACAGGAACTAACTTTCCAACAGAGATCACGACGACACACTGAGCGTAAATATATGTATTGATTGCAATTATTCCCGAATGAGTGTGCGTTCATGTGCAAAGGATTAGCATTTCAATTGTTATAATCATCAACTTTGTAGTGTCTTATCTTTCACGCCCTTCTCAGTCCCTTTGTCTAACAAGCCGCTATGCCGGTTTAGCACACTAGGGAAACTCCGCTATAATTTCCTTGTAACTATATCCATTTCTGTGATTATTTAGTTAGTAAATAAATCATTTAAGACAATTGATGTATGATTCATAGAGAAGACTGGGTTCGTTCAGATAACAAACAATATACGAAGTTTGGAATGAGTGTCACGTTCTTCAAAATGAGCAGACCAAGGCGCAGTGTGAGTATAGTTCCACATATTTTTAATCTCTGTGAAACAAAAAAAACAATAAACCAATAACGAAACATGAAGTCATGAAGTGCACACAGGCAACTAAACACAAACAATATCCCACAAAGCAGGTGGGAGATAGGGCTTCCTAAAATGATCCCCAATTAGAGGCAACGATTACCAGCTGCCTCTAATTAGGAACCATACAAAACCACCAACATAGAAATACACCAAAGGTGCGGACCTGAAACCAAATGGGGAGGGTAGGGAGGGGGGGGGGGGGTGAATAGTGTCGGTGGCGGCTCCGGTGCGGGTCGTAGCCCCCGCCCCGACCACGGATCCGGCCATGGAGATGGGTTGGACGCCGCGCTCGGACTGGGCACCGGCGCAGAGGAGAGCTCTGGCCATGGAGACTGGGTTGAACGCCGCATCTGGACTGGGAACTTACGCAGAGGAAGGCTCCTGCCATGGAGCGGGACTGGACGCCGTGCCTGGACTGGGCCTCGGCGCAGTTGAAGGCTCCTGCCAGGGAGCGGGACTGGACGCCGTTCCGGGAATGGGCCTCGGCGCAGTTGAAGGCTCCTGCCATGGAGCGGGACTGGACGCCGTGCCTGGACTGGGCACCGGCGCAGAGGAAGACTCCTGCCATGGAGCTGGACTGGACGCCGTGCCTGGACTGGCCACCAGTGCAGAGGAAGGCTCCTTCCCTGGAGCAGGACTGGACGCCTTGCCTCCGGACTGTTGACCGTCGCTGGAGGTTCCGGACCGTTGACCGTCGCCGGAGGTTCCGGAACCTGGACCGTCGCCGGCGGCTCCGGACTGGGAACCGTCGCCGGCGGCTCCGGACTGGGAACCGTCGCCGGCGGCTCCGGACTGGGAACCGTCGCCGGCGGCTCCGGACTGGGAACCGTCGCCGGCGGCTCCGGACTGGGAACCGTCGCCGGCAGCTCCGGACTGGGAACCGTCGCCGGCAGCTCCGGACTGGGAACCGTCGCCGGCAGCTCCGGACTGGGAACCGTCGCCGGAAGCTCCGGACTGGGAACCGTCGCCGGAAGCTCTGGACTGTGAATGCGCACTGGAGGCCTAGTGCGTGGAGCCGGTACAGGTGGCACTGGACTGGTGACACGCACTTCAGGGCGAGTGCGGGGAGGAGGCACAGGACGTACCGGACTGGGGAGGCGCACTGGCGTCCAGATGTGTGGAGCCGGCACAGGTTTCTCCAGACTGCTATCCGGATCCTCTGGTCGAATGTTGAGCAGAACACACTTGCACAACATCTCTCTCATCTCTCTCTCTCCCCCAACTTCTCCATTGCCTCCCTGACGGTCTCTGGCTTCTCAGGGTGAGTATGGGAAGCTGGCACAGATGGCATCGGACTGATGACCCGCTCTGCTGTCCTCCATTATTACCTTCCGTCTGCCGCCAAGGAAGGGTTTCGCATCCACCCATCACTTCTTCCCATGTCCAAAACTCCTTTCCCTTTTGGGAACGCTGCTTGGTCCTGGTTTGGTGGGATATTCTGTCACGTTCTTCAAAATGAGCAGAACAAGGCGCAGCGTGAGTATAGTTCCACATATTTTTAATCTCCGTGAAACAAACAAAACAATAAACTAATAACGAAATGTGAAGTCATGAAGTGCACACAGGCAACTAAACACATACAATATCCCACAAAGCAGGTGGGAGATAAGGATTCCTAAATATGATCCCCAATTAGAGGCAACAATTACCAGCTGCCTCTAATTAGGAACCATACAAAACCACCAACATAGAAATACACCTTCTAGAACACCCCCCTAGTCACACCCTGACCTAAACCACTTTGGAGAATCCAATGGATCCAATGTCACGCCCTGAACAAAGAGAGGTTGTTTGTTTATCAGCTTCCTTTAATGGTGCGTTTAAAAGGAAACATGTTACACCATACTATCTCTCTGTTGAGGTTTTTAGATGGACTAGGGAGAAATTATACAGAACAGAGGTCATTATGGTGCCGTGAGAGAAAAAAATTCTCTCACATAATCAACCTCACTGAGTATATCATATTGCAGTCTACCTCTCTCGCTTTCTCTCTCTCTCTCTTCCTCTCTCTCGTGCTTTCTCTCTCTCTCTCTCTCTCTCTCTCTCTCTCTCTCTCTCTCTCTCTCTCTCTCTCCTCTCTCTTCCTCTCTTCCTCTCTCTCATGCTTTCTCTCTCTCTCATGCTTTCTCTCTCATGCTCTCTCTCTCTCTCTCTCTCTCTCTCTCTCTCTTTCTCTTCCTCTTCCTCTCTCTTCATCTCTCTCTCTTCCTCTCTCTCTCTCTCTCTTCCCCTCTCTCTCTCTCTCTCTCTCTCTCTCTTCCTCTCTCTCATGCTTTCTCTCTCTCTTTCTCTCTCTCTGCTGCGATAAGGGTCTTTAGTGTCCGTGCTGACGGCCAGTAAAGCTAAACATCTCCTTCTGCTTGTAATACAACTGGCCCCAGGACTCTATATCTCTTTCATGCTCGCATCATCTCTGCTATTGTTTGGAATTGAGTTTTCAGTGCCGCAATGAGCTGAGGTCTGTCAATTATTGTTTGGCTGTTTAGCATTGGGCGGACTCTGTTACTGGCTCATCATATAGGGCCTGGGGTTGCCATGGAGACCCACTGTGGTTTGGCTAGAGAATGTGCATTCTCTCTTGTTTCTTGTCCCAATAGGGCCACCATCACTCACCTTATTGAAGTAATGAAGAGTTGGATGGAGTTGCCCCAAGATACTGATTTTAGGTTGTTTATTTTTTTAACTTAGTGGTTGACGTGATGACTTGGAGAGGGTAAGTTGTTGATACATCTGTGCCCAAGGGCAGCGTGAACCAGGAGAATTGAAGTGACATGCTCATAGCTCATTAGCTTTGATGGGGGTATGTGTCAGGGCAGGCACACGCACGCACGAGCCAAGCACAGCATTAGAATCCTGTTGTTCATTTTTGTATCTTCTCCTTTATCTATTTAAATGTCTACCAAGTGACAAGGAGTAATTGTCTGTGTGAGGGGAGTGACTATTGAATATGTTGAGATGCTTTTCAAAACTCCAAGATCCAAGATGGCATAGCGGTCGGATGTGTGTTTGTCTTGTCCCATGGATATAGTCTTTCTTCTTTTTTTTCTGTATATATTTTCATCTCACTTTCCATCTACGAACTAAATATACTTTCCTGCAACCCGCCTCACCCAATGTGGTACAGATATGCTATTTTTATACTTCATAACTGGAACCTCCATCAGAGGCTAGCCAGCTAACTAGCTACTAGCTAGTAGTCATTGATAGCCACTGCTAGCGGTCTTCACCTTGAGCTCGGACACCAGCTAGCTCTAGCTCGGTCAATACTTGCCAGTCTGCACAGCGCGATATCAACCCAGAGCATATCGGACTGCTTTTCTCTACCACATCACCGTATTCCTGACGCAAGCTCTGGACCATTACAACGGATTATTGCAGCTAGCTAGCTGCAACCGAGTGGCCATTGCTGGCTAACGCCTCTGTCCCGAAGCAAGCACCAGTTAGCCTTGAGCTAGCTTCGAGCTAGGCCCATCTCCCGGCTAGCCGACGAATGTATACCAGCTAACTCTTGGGGTACGATAACTCTTTGCCATTTGGCCTGGACCCTTTATTGTTGACACCGAGCCCCGCCGATCCATCACGTTGGGTCTGTCGACGTAATCGTCCGATGTTGCTTCAACAGGCTTTTCCGTTGCGATGTCGCCGAAGACCCATCTGCTAGCCCCGTCCCGCTAGCTTTCTGAACTCTGTGTCTCCCTGACTCACCTATTACTGCTCACTGGACCCTATGATCACTTGACTATACAGCTGATGCCTGCTCGACTGTTCACTAACACGCTACCTCATGTTGTTTATCTGTCGGCCCCAGCCTCGAACTCAGGTCCTGTGTGAACCTAACTGACCCTCTCTGCCCATTCATCGCCTTTTACCTGTTGTTGTCTTAGCTCTCCCGATCAACACCTGTGATTGCTTTATGCCTCTCTCTAATGTCAATATGCCTTGTCTACTGCTGTTTCAGTGAGTTCTTATTGTTTTATTTCACTGTAGCGCCCCAGTCCCACTCAACATGCCTTAGATAGCTCTTTTGTCCCACCCACCACACATGCAGAGACCTCACCTGGCTTAACTGGTGCCTCCAGAGATGCAACCTCTTTCATCGTCACTCAATGCCTAGGTTTACCTCCACTTTACGCACACCCCTTGTCTGAACATTATGCCCTGAATCTATTCTACTACGCCCAGAAATCTGCTCCTTTTATTCTCTGTTCCCAATGCACTAGACGACCAGTTCTTATAGCCTTTAGCCGTACCCTTATCCTACTCCTCCTCTGTTCCTCTGGTGATGTAGAGGTTAACGCAGGCCCTGTAGCCCCCAGTACTACACCTATTCCCCAGGCGCTCTCATTTGTTGACTTCTGTAACTGTAGCAGCCTTGGTTTCATGCATGTTAACATCAGAAGCCTCCTCCCTAAGTTTGTTTTATTCACTACTGAGCACACTCAGCCAACCCTGATGTCCTAGCCGTGTCTGAATCCTGACTTAGGAAGGCCACCAAAAAGTCTGACATTTCCATCCCCAGCAACATTTTCTGTCAAGATAGAACTGCCAAAAGGGGTGGAGTTGCAATCTACTGCAGAGATAGTCTGCAGAGTTCTGTTATACTACCCAGGTCTATGCCCAAAGAGTTCGAGCTTCTACTTTTAAAAATCCACCTTTCCAGAATAAGTCTCTCACTGTTTCCGCTTGTTATAGACCCCCCTGTGCCCTGGACACCATATGTGAATTGATTGCCCCCCATCTATCTTCAGAGTTTGTTCTGTTAGGTGCCATAAACTGGGATATGCTTAACACCCCGGACGTCCTACAATCTAAGCTAGATGTCCTCAATCTCACACAAATTATCAAGGAACCTACCAGGTACAACCCTAATTCCGTAAACATGGGCAACCTCATAGATATCTTCCTGACCAACTTGCCCTCTAAATACACCTCTGCTGTCTTCAACCAGGATCTCAGAGATCAATGCCTCATTGCCTGCCTCCGTAATTGGTCCACTGTCAAACGGCCACGCCTCATCACTGTCAAACGCTCCCTAAAACACTTCTGCGAGCAGGCCTTTCTAATCGACCTGGCACGGGTATCCTGGAAGGATACTGACCTCATCCCGTCAGTAGAGGGTGCCTGGTTGTTCTTTAAAAGTGCTTTCCGGCCTCCAGGGTGGTGCAGTGGTCTAGGGCACTGCATCGCAGTGCTAGCTGTGCCACCAGAGACTCTGGGTTTGCGCCCAGGCTCTGTCACAGTCGGCC
This sequence comes from Oncorhynchus clarkii lewisi, assembly GCF_045791955.1. NCBI lineage: Eukaryota > Metazoa > Chordata > Actinopteri > Salmoniformes > Salmonidae > Oncorhynchus > Oncorhynchus clarkii. The sequence goes on along the minus strand of NC_092151.1, from coordinate 60,672,528 downwards.
ACGGCCGGGAGGTCCATGGGGCGACGCACAATTGGCCTAGCGTTGTCCGGGTTAGGGAGGGTTTGGCAAGTAGGGATATCCATGACTAGGGATATCCCTTTGGCAAGTAGGGATATCCATCGCGCACTAGCGACTCCTGTGGTGGGCCGGGCGCAGTGCACGCTAACCGCTGTGTTAAGAAGCAGTGCGGCTCATTTGGGTTGTGTATTGGAGGACGCATGGCTTTCGACCTTCGTCTCTCCCGAGCCCGTACGGGAGTTGTAGCGATGAGACAAGATAGTAACTACTAACAATTGGATACCACGAAATTGGGGAGAAAAGGGGGTAAAAAATAAAATAAATAAAAAAATATAAAAGTGCTTTCCTCACCATCTTAAATAAGCATGCCTCATTCAAAAATGTAGAACTAAGAACAGATATAGGCCTTGGTTCACACAAGACTTGACTGCCCTTGACCAGCACAAAAACATCCTGTGGCGTACTGAATTAGCATCGAATAGCCCTCATGATATGCAACTTTTCAGGGAAGTCAGGAACCAATATACACAGTCAGTTAGGAAAGCAAAGGCTAGCTTTCAAACAGAAATTTGCATCCTGAAGCACTACTTCCAAAAAGTTTTGGGACACTGTAAAGTCCATGGAGAATAAGATCACCTCCTTCCAGCTGCCCACTGCACTGAGGCTAGGAAACACTGTCACCACCGATAAATCTAAGATAATCGAGAATTTCAATAAGAATTTCTCTACAGCTGGCCATGCTTTCCACCTGGCTACCCCTACCCTGGCCAACAGCTCTGCACCCCCCGCAGCAACTTTCCCAAGCCCCCCCCCCATCCCACACTTCTCCTTTACCCAAATACATATACTGTAGCTGATATTCTGAAAGAGCTGCAAAATCTGGACCCCTACAAGTCAGCTGGGCTAGACAATCTGGACCCTCTTTTTCTAAAATTATCTGCCGAAATTGTTGCAACCCCTATTACTAGCCTGTTCAACCTCTCTTTCGTATTGTCTAGGATCCCTAAAGATTGGAAAGCTGCACCGGTCATCCCCCTCTTCAGTGGGGGAGACACTCTAGACCCAAACTGTTATAGACCCATATCCATCCTGCCCTGCCTTTCTAACAAACAGATCACAGACCATTTCGAATCCCACTGTACCTTCTCCACTATGCAGTCTGGTTTCTGAGCTGGTCATGGGTGCACCTCAGCCACGCTCAAGGTCATAAACGATATCATAACCGCCATCGATAAAAGACAGTACTGTGCAGCCGTCTTCATCAACCTGGCCAAGGCTTTCGACTGTCAATCACCGCATTGTTTTCGGCAGACTCAATAGCCTTGGTTTCTCAAATGACTGCATCGCCTCGTTCACCAACTACTTCTCAGATAGAGTTTAGTGTGTCAAATCGGAGGGCCTGTTGTCCGGATCTCTGGCAGTCTCTATGGGGGTGCCACAGGGTTCAATTCTCAGGCCGACTCTTTTCTCTATATGTATCAATGATGTCGCTCTTGCTGCGGGTGATTCTCTGATACACCTCTACGCAGACGACGCCATTCTGTATACATCTGGCCCTTCTTTGGACACTGTGTTAAACTTCTTAGGGATAGAACCCTTTAAAAAAATCACCTTAAATGACATACCCAAATCTAACTGCCTGTAGCTCAGGCTCTGAAACAAGGATATGCATATTCTTGGTACCATTTGAAAGGAAACACTGAAGTTTGTGGAAATGTGAATTGAATGTAGGAGAATATAAGACAATCGATCTGGTAGAAGAAAATACAATGAAAAAAAAAAAATAATAATTCCTACCACCATCTTTGAAATGCAACAGAAAGGTTCCACATCAATCTGGTTGTAATTCCGATGGTGCCCACAAGGTGGCAGCAGTGTATGTGCAAAGTTTCAAATGGCTAACTTGAAGTATGAACAAACTACATGACATTTAGTGTGAAGTCACCCATGTACATTTGGGCAAATCGTGAAGGAGACATTTACATTCACATCACATTTTTCTGCAAGAATACCGTCAAATCTGTATACTCTGACTTTGATTTAGCTTTTGTAGTATTAGTAGCCATATTATAAATTCAACATTTGCAAAACACCTCGTTTTCATGACTTCATAACTCTCCATATTCTTATAATCGTTGTCCAAAAGGAAAAGGCTTGCTGTCGCACAAGGTTAGCAGCTACATTTTGCGACAGATACGGGGTTCCGATACTCCCGTAAAGCCCAGCACATTAACTATCTAGCTAGCTTTGTTTGAACCCGATTGGTGCTTATTTGACAAAGTTACAGTCGATCAAGTGAAGACCGCCCGCGTCATCGGCATGTAATGAAGGCGTTGCTCTCTGGCCAAAATTGGTGTCCTATAGGATATAATGCACCCCTAATGATATAGTGAAGTCTGGTTACGTTCTAGGATCTCTGAGGAATAAATACGAATGTAATTTGACTGGTTGAAACAACGTTTATCGTTAGATTTTTACAGATTCCTTTCTTTGCAAATTGAACGAGTGGAAATGCTAAATTGATCGTGCATGCTATATGGACCTTTTTAGGATATGAAAAATATTTTTATCTAACAAAACAACACTTCATGTTATCTCTGGGATCGTTTGAATGATAAATCAGAGCAAGATTTCAGAATGTAAGTACACATTTCACCTTCAGAGGTGAATTTATCAAACCTATCGCGGTGAAAAAAGTGTTTTGTTGTTAGCTCTCCTCAAACAATAGCATGGCATTTTTTCGCAGGAATAGCTAATGTAATTTGAACATTGCAGTTATATTAACATGAATTTAAGCTTTTAACCGATATAAGACAATTATATGTACCTACATTTGTTGTTTCTGCGATCGTGACACAGGGCCCTGCATGATTTACAACTGTCCCGTTGACAGGACGCCTATCCCTATTATTAACAAACCTCTAAACTAGCTTCAATGCCATACAACACTCCTTCTGTGGCCTCCTACTGCTCTTAAATGCAAGTAAAACTAAATGCATGCTCTTCAACTGATTGCTGCCCGCACCCGCCCACCAGACTAGCATCACTACTCTGGACGGTTCTGACTTAGAATATGTGGACAACTACAAATACCTAGGTGTCTGCTTAGATTGTACACTCTCCTTCCAGACTCACATTAAGCATCTCCAATCCAAAATTAAATTGAGAATCGGCTTCCTATTTCGCAACAAAGCCTCCTTCACTAACTGACTATCCTACCGATCCTCGACTTCGGGAATGTCATTTACAAAATAGCCTCCAACACCCTACTCAGCAAATTGGATGTAGTCTATCACAGTGCCATCCGTTTTGTCACCAAAGCCCCATATACTACCCACCACTGTGACCTGTATGCTCTGGTTCGCTGGCCCTTGCTACATATTTGTCACCAAACCCCCTGGCTCCAGGTCATCTATAAGTTTCTGCTACGTAAAGCCCCGCCTTATCTCAGCTCACTGGTCACCATAGCAACACCCACCTGTAGCACGCGCTCCTGCAGGAATATTTCACTGGTTACCCCAAAGCCAACACCTCTTTGGCCACCTTTCCTTCCAGTTCTCTGCTGCAAATGACTGGAACGAATTGCAAAAACCTGTTCATAGCCCATCTGTAATTAGCCCATCCAACTACCTCATCCCCATATTGTTATTTATTTTTCTTGCTCTTTTGCACCCCAGTATCTCAACTTGCACATTCATCTTCCGCACATCTATCACTCCAGTTTTTAATTGCTATATTGTAATTATTTTGCCACTATGGCCTATTTATTGCCTTACCTCCCTTATCCTACCTCATTTGCACACACTGTATGTATACTTTTTCTATTGTATTATTGACTGTATGTTTGTTTATTCCATGTGTAACTCTGGGTTGTTGTTTGTGTCACACTGCTTTGCTTTATTTTGGCTAGGTCGCAGATGTAAATGAGAACTTGTTGTCAACTAGCCTACCTGGTTAAATAAAGATGAAATAAATAAATACAAATAAATACAATTTTAATTATTTCACCACTATGGCCTATTTATTGCCTTACCTCCCTAATCTTACTACATTTGCACACACTGTACATAGGCTTTTCTATTGTGTTACTGAATGTACGTTTGTTGATCCCATGTGTAACTCTGTGTTGTTGTTTTTGTCGCACTGCTTTGCTTTATCTTGGCCAGGTCGCAATTGTAAATGAGAACTTGTTCTCAACTGGCCTACCTGGTTAAATAAAGGTGAAATACATTAAAAAAATGAAAAGATGGAATATATTTTCTTTGATCACCAGTTCCATCGTTCTGCTTATAAGACAGAAGGGGAAGAACACGTTCTGTTATTATTTATTTGGGCGACGGGCTTCCTGCAGAGACATAATCAGAAAGTTTTCACAATATTTTTAGCATTGTAAAACAAGGTCAAAGTAATTGTTGGTGCCCGAAACAAATAGTTTGGGCTCGGAGAGTTTGTATTTTTTATGAAATGCAGCCCTGACATGGAATTTCCATTAGCCAATGACTGTTCTCTTTGTAATGTCAGAAGCATCCGCCCTATGAATGTAATTCATTCTATTTGTCTCATTCCCTCGGTGCTGCTAGTGCATATTAAACCACAAATCAAATGTCTGACCCAGGATTGATCAATTAAAAACACATGCAGAGAATGCTGTGAGAAAACTACTGACCATTCTCCTTGTTAGAGTGTCTATCTAACGACCGACACGGGGCTGTTCTGTTCTGTGCTCCAGTTAGCCTATTTGTTTGTGAAGGCTGACTCAAAACAGTCATCTCCCCTAAGTGCAGTGTACACTTCTTTCCGTGCTCGCCTTATTGACTATGTTGTCAGAGTGAGTGCTTAGTTTGGAGAGATTTGCTTCGAGGTCCATGTATTGAGATGACAATAACACTGCTGCCCTCTCTATGAAGCTGGGTAATCGCTTCTCATCACCGCCAAGCACAGAACCACTTCTCCCTTGGAAAAAAGACATCTTCAAAACCAAACAAAAGCTGCTCTCATCATCGCTGACTGTATCGAGCCCGAATGTGTTTCTTGTTTATCTGGCAAGGGCCCGACTACAGGCCCGTTTCCTCCTCGACTTCTCCTCTCCTGGTCCTCTCCCCTTAATTTATTATGGATCACTAGCACCCACCTGAGAGGCTTCATTTCACCCTCATTTATAGCTTCTGGCTGCTGACTATCCTCTTTCCTCCGGCGCTCCATGGCCCCTGTGGCGCTCCCACAATGCCTGTCACCGAACCACCAGGCCGTCAAACCACCAACATCATCCCACGCTTTGTCTCCCCTCCTCCTCCCCCCATCCTTTCCACTCATTTTCACCCCCTGCGTAATTTAACCCACTCGCGCATCCCCAGTAATGGCAAGTGACCAAGTGTGGTTTGTTGATTGCCTTTAAGTGCTTGTGTCAGTCGTTTCTGGGTCAATGAGCTGCGGTTGCTGGACTGGTGCCAAGAACCCCCCGCCCTTCACCACCACCACCCCCCTCTACCCCAGACAGTAGCACTGTCTTGTGCTAAACTACTGAAAATAATCAAGTTTCTTACCCACATCCACAATATCTCATATATCAAGTCAAATCAGTACAAGCTGAAGCTCTTCTTTTCATGCAAGATAAAGGAAGGTGATTTGTGAGAACATCCATCATACTGTGAAAGAGTTAGTAACATTCTGAGTTTATCATTATTACTATTGTTGTTGTATAAATCCTCTTAAGGATCAGACACTTTTTTTCAATTTCCGCCTAAAATGACATACCCAAATCTAACTGCCTGTAGCTCTGGACCTGAAGCAAGGATTTGCATATTCTTGGTACCATTTGAAAGGAAACACTTTGAAGTGTTTCAAGAGACAGCAGGGGTTCAAACTATAATATCCAGTTCCTACATTTGTATATAAAAATGGATTATATCAAACAAAACAATGCCACGTTATCTCTGGGACCGTTTGGATGATAAATCAGGTTTTATAATAACAATAAGTACATTATTAAATAAGTAAATTATTTACCTTCAGAGGTGAATGTATCAAACCAGTTGCTGTGCTAAAAGTGTTGTGTTGTTATGCATTCTCCTCAAACAATAGCATGGTATTTATTTTACTGTAATAGCTACTGTAAATTGGACACTGCACTTTGATTAACCAGAGTTTAAACTTTCTGTCCATGTCAGACATGTCTATGTACCAGAAAGTTGGCTGTTTGTCACGCTCGCTATCCTCAAACTCCCTGTCATAAATCAACCAAGGCGCAGCGTACATGTAGTTCCACATCTTTCAATGAAAGTGAAACCTAAACAACCAAAAAACAAACAGGTAAACAGCTAAGAACGTGACGCAACTGAGGTGCACACAAACACACACAGAAAAATAATTACCCACAACACACAGGTGGGAAAAGGCTACCTAAGTATGGTTCTCAATCAGAGACAACGACAGACAGCTGTCCCTGATTGAGAACCATACCCGGCCAAAAACAAAGAAATACAAAAACATAGAAAAAATAAAATAGAATGCCCACCCTAGTCACACCCTGGCCTAACCAAAATAGAGAATAAAAAGCCTCTCTATGGCTAGGGCGGAGGGCGGCTCTGGCAGCTCCGGACAGGAGGGAGACTCACCAGGCTGGGGAGACATACAGGTGGCCTCTTCCTTGGCCGAGGCACCGGATACACAGGGCCGTGGAGGCGCACTGGCGGTCTCGACCACATAGCTGGATGCGAGCTTCCACCCGGCAAATGCGGGACGCTGGCACCGAGCACACCGGCCTGTGAATACTCGGCCGAGACACAGTGCGCGTCACCCCATAGCACGGGGCCTGACCTGTCACCTGCTCGCCCCAGTAAGCACGGGGAGTGGGCTCAGGTCTCCAACCTGACTCCGCCACACTCCCCGTGTGCCCCCTCCTACCATTCTCTCCTCCCCGGTCCAACTCCTCCTCCAGGTTGACGCACGCTGCTTGGTCTTCTTGTGGTGGGTAATTGTTGACACTGTTGTTTACAACGTCATTCAAGTCACATTAGCGCACGTTAGCAATAACCTTCCCGGTTTAGGGACACCTATCACGTAGAGGATAATATCTTACAGTATCGGAAGCAATGATAAATTATCACAGTATTGTGTTAATTAGTGGATCACTTATGCCGATTATAACTAATTGCAATTTGCATTGCATTATAAAACCTTCTATTAAATGCTTTTGGCAAAAATTGTATTTCATTTAATCAAAGGTCAGTCTATTAATATTGCAGTTGAAAGATTAACCAAACCAAGCAGAGTTTATCATTGATCATAGGAAATAGAAGAAAACAATAGTTTAAAGTGAATATGATATTACACAATAATACTAGAGAAGTGTAAAATGTCCAGTATTTCTACAAAAACTTTGATAGAATGTTGTTTTTCCTGGGAGACATTTCTTATTCTGGTTTGTTTTGAGATCAATGGGCTCAGGCTTTGGCCCTTCTGTCTGTCAGTGCTGTACATCATATCTGATAGCAGCCTACTCAGGGGAAGGAAGGATCATTGGGCAGATAGGAGAAGGACACCAGTAATGCCATAGCAGAGGTCAGCATGGGCGTCTGAATGGCTGCTGACCTTATATTGCATATCTTGTCATCTCATATTCTGCTCATCCTGAATTATGTAGAATAATGGAAACTGTCAATTTGCATCAAAACTACTATAAGGGCTTTAATCACCAGCTTGCCAGCACAAAATTAGTGAGTATTCATAATAAATAAAATGCATTGTGTTGTGTGTTGGTATGTTTACCATATGTTCACTAAAGCAGTCGCACATATTCAAGATGAGTTTAGGAAGCTTTGCCATGTTCAATGCTCTATTGTTGTCATGGGAGTCGACTTATTTGATTCTATGCCTTCAGAATGGTATCTGTTGTGAACAATAAAGCACAGCTCTATGCTCCTTATTATGCTATTTCCAATCCCCTACAGACTCAACTTGACTTAAAATCCTCTTGGGGGGCAGACATTCCTCCAGTACTGTGACCGTTCCTGTGGGCCGTCAGGGGTGGCTGGACCGTTTCTCTCTAAGCTCCATCCTTTGGGACTAATCTCTCACAGTCTACAGACTGTGTGTGTGTTGGGTAATTAAGGTATTAACAGTAATGAACATCAAGGAGAGAGAAGAGCCTCTGCTAGGCTGTGCTGCAGTGCATAGCCAGCCCAGATCACATAAACAGACGTACTGTTATATGGTGGTGGCTAGATAAACACGTGCCCCCCCCCCATCTATATAAGACATGGATCAATATAAGCAGCCATGTGTTGACTCGTTCTGATTGCCTCCTAGTCTCTCCCTGCATGCCTGCCTGCCTACCAGTGATGGCTTGGTGAAGGCTGGAAGGGAGTTCAGTGTCTGGCCAGTGTGTGCGGCATTAGGCATCAGGCAGGCGGCCTTGGCTTTTGAAGTATCTGGCTGTGAAGTGATCTGATAAGCTGGAGCTGGAGCTGAGGGTGCTGGAGTGCTTTTAGGTTCAAAGCCACTGAAGAGAGAGCCTGCTACAACATGCAGGCAAGGACCCTTTCAGACAAAAGGGAACCTCAATCTTGAGCGCTGTGCCCCAAACAGACATTGTAATGTCACAATGTCACCCTATCTGGAAGTCAAATTGAACCATTACACGCATTTACTTTGATGATGAAACCTTGAGTGTCACACTGATAGGCTTCACAAATATGTTATCAGCATGAGACTGTGATAGCTAATAATTAAGCATCTCCAAATGTATTTGGAGCAGCAAGGAAATGTCAAAGTTGACAGCCCCTTTGTTGTCCTGTAAATGCCACTGGAAATTGATTGGTAACGTTTGCTTTAAATGCATGTCATATTCTGTTGAATACAAAGAGCTATGTTTTAAGTAAAGATAAAGGCAGTCATTAGAAAAAATAACAGAAATTCAAATTAGCTCCAACACATGCACTAGGGTTTGAATCAATCATATGATGAGTGTTGTTTGAGTACAGCAGTCCATGTAGCAGCTGTTATAGCTGTGAGCGTTGGAAAACCTGTAGTCCACAGATCAAGCAATGCTCTTGGTGCTGATAGGAAAGCTCTGAACAACAAACCCATGAAGCTTGGTAAACTAACTGTTCAGCACCATGGACAGCTACGGCATTATAAGGACTGAAAAGATCTACCTTATGTCGGTGTAGCGCAAGGTCAAGTCCTACAATATGCCAGGTTGGAAAGTAGGCCTGAAACTCTCAACACCAGCATTATTGTTTAGAATAGGTTCACTGTCCAATTTATCACAAAGAGATTTTCTGAAATCCCCATTTCTACACGCCAAGAACAAACCGCGAATAAGCCTCGTGCTCGAATCAATTTTAAATCGACATTTTCAAAAGGCACTCTGCAGATTTTTTTTCTTATTTAAATTAACAAGCAATACTGAAAGTGTATGGTGGGTTGTGAATTAGTAGGGCGAGTTAATCTTCCCTGCGCAGCACCGTGGCATCTCGGAGGGGATCATTATTCTCGGTGTGGTAAAGCGGTGTGTTGAGAGGCTCTCTGGTGCTGTCTGTCTACTGGAAACAGGTCCTAAGTATTTCTGGAGACTTCAACAAGGCTACACTGTAATATGAGCTAATTTATAAGAGTGTAATAAGTCATGACGTTTGCGTTAATTGCAATTAGTTTGTTTTGGCTGGTGACACATCTGTCTATACAATACATGTTCTATTGTTTTAACTCTGCATTTTGAGACCTGTCTTAGTTGTTGACTAGTTTTAGTGGTAGATGGGTGCTAATGAAGTGTTGTTTGGAGCAGCGACAAGCCTGCCTGTGACCTCAAACGTGTTTCTAAGACTATAATTAATGTTGAAGCTACTTCAAAAACAAGAGTTGGCCTAATTGTTATTAATCTAAGGTTTCAGCATTAATGAGTAATACCTCTAACTTTCTTACTCTGCGAGGTCAGTGTGAATTTACAATACAAGGTAACATTATCCCCCAGGCTATAAATCGTGGCGCTCAAAACAGACAAACGGGATTATACAGTAACAGTGCAGATGTGCCAAATTATGTCTCTACCCCATAGGACGCCCCTCTCCCCCACACTCCCCACACACCCTCAACGCCCACTGGGCCACCACATCAACCATCCCCCCCACCTCCCCTTTCTCCCTTCGCTGATTTGAATAGCGGGACTCTGCAGAGAGTATCTGCGCTCTTTTGTTCAGTAGCACTTGGATGGCAGGGAGGTGAGAATCGTTGTAGCTCTCCTCATCACGTTTCGTTTGTCTCTCTTCTCTTTGCGCAATAGGACGGACACCAGATACCCCGTTATTGTGTTTTGGACCTCTCCAAAACGCGATTTGTTCTTTTTTCCAACTCTTTATACGGTTTTGGTGCGCTCGATGGCTCGCACTGCTGACTGTGGCTCGTGACTAACAGAACACCTGCACGGAATCAGACCAACGTTAGACCATCGCTCTACATTCCTGAGGACTTGACAGAGACATCAGAGCGGCTCACGGTCACCTCCTCTTAAAAGGTGAGAACAATGTGTATTAGCCTATTCCAGTATATTACATTACGATTAGTCTTTTTGGCGCAGCTTAATGTGAAGCCTGAGAAATCGGTATCTTGGGTATTCGTTATAAATAAGGAGTGGGCTATACTCTATCTTCACGCAGACAAAGCGAACTACCACTTAAATAAATACAAATAGTCTATGCATGCGTTGTTGAGGCTTCAGTATTTTGTTTTCCATGTGAGCATTGACATACTGTATCACTGTATAGTTTATTACGCTCTTGTTTCCAAACCTTTTATTTGATGCCTTTATTCTGGTCGAGTCTTGAATAACACATTTTGTATGAATTTCAGTTGTAATTTTATTCTGAAAAGTTTTTGCTATGTTTTTACGTGCTTTAACCCTTTTTTTAAACCTTGCTATAACATGTAGAATCCTTGCTGATACTACAATTAGCTACTCTTAGCTAAGAGGAAAAGTGCATGCTTGACATCTGAATGACATCTGAAGAATGATACTTGTGTGTCCTCTTGGGATCTGATCTAACTGTTATCGTGTGTGATTCAATAATGTTTCACTGCTTTGCGTGATATTGTGGTCTGCAAAGTAGCAACCATCCCTCCGGCAGGGGTGGGACAGAAAATGTGTTCATGTGTTTAATGTGGGGGAATGTTTCAATAGCCTATCGGCTCTGTTTTAAAGCCACTTATTTTTTGATGAAACCATTAGAAGGATATCAGCCTTGGCGAAACCAACATCATGAGCATCTGAGCAGCCTTGCTTCGTTTCTCAGGAAGAGTAGAGATTATAGTCTTCTGACGGAGGGAGGATGTATTGCATATGCTGTGAATTCAACAAGCAGCGAGCCCTTTCAGTAAATCCGAAAGCAACGACAGCTAGCTAACCGAGAGAGGGAACTCGAGACGTTATCTTTGATGGCACTCTGTCAAACATGGCATGCGTTTTTATACTTTTTATATATGTTTTTATGTGCTGTCTGAAAAACGAACAACTCCCGCTCACGCTAATGAAAGTGCACGGTCAAATGCTGGTGGAGTATGTTGCGTCAGTCTGCAATATATATGCCTTTGGATCGGACAATGATAGATGATGCTGCTGAACAGCGTACTGTACATGTGTATGTGTATTTTCATTTTCAGATGAGCCCCAGCGAAATATAGCACGGATTCCAACCAGCACTTCGTGAAATGATAATCTTTCTCTTTTTATCTCTGCTCCACTTCTTTCTGTGCATGCATGTGTGTCTTCTTTCTGTGCATGCATGTGTGTGAGCTTGCCGATTTCACCTGGGTAGAAACTGTTTTGCCCATCCATGTGTGTGTGTTTGTGTGTGGCATTGCCAATACTCTGAGACAGACGGGCTGATGGATGGGAAAACTATAAAGGCAGGCTTGGCTCACATGGCTGATGCATAATGACACGGGGAGATTTTAAAAAAAAGGCCTCAACAGCTACATGCTCATTGTTTGAGCTTTTTTCCCTTCACATGGTTGAGCAGTCATGTGTGTATCTGGAAAAGCTGTCCCTCCTGTCACTGACCCGTGTTGGGGACCATCAGTGTTCCCTAGCTGGCACCTGTGGAAACGGAACGCTCCCTAAACAAAGGTGATGAGTGCTAATCCTGTTAGTGGGAGAGTTCCCCCATCTCTCTTTCTCTATTAGCCTCTCTTTCCCTCTCCCTCCACCCTTTTCTCAGTCTTTCTCTCCAATGCTCTCTCCCTCTGTCTCTGTCTCTCCCCCCTTTCTGTCACCCCTCCCTTCTCTCTGTCTTTCTGGCGTTCTTCAGGTTCAAAGAGGAGCTGGCTGACACCACTAAACTAATCTCAATAGAGATCTCTGTGCCAATTTGGTTGCTCTTCCATTTTTCTTCTTTACACGAGGCACAATCGAGGCAGAATATCCATCAGATAGTTAGTTGCACACTGCTCCCCAATGGCTGTTTTCCAATGATACTGACAAGGGCCAAAAACAGCTCGGAAATGTTGTCATCACAAGTGCCTGAAAAACCGATTGGGGAGAATTCAGAGTATTCTCTGCTTTTGCATGGGTTGACTCGCAATGTCTTTCAATAATGTGCCTCCCTGCTCGGCTGCACACAGCTTAGCACCGACACTTGTAGGGAGCGACGTGAACGGCGATAATTCAATTTTGCACTTGAGTAGCATCCAAGCCAATGAAAGAAAGCATGGATTTTCAGAGGTTTCACTCATGTAGTAAATTAATATTCACTTAATTAAGCAGCCACTGTCTGTTGAATTAACTAAATCACTCCTGAAGTTTTTCAACAGAACTTGAGAAACTGCAGGGTATCCAGATGTCTGCAGATGGTTCAGATGGCCAATAGTGGCAGACAGTATTCCTGCTGAAAGCAATACCCCTTTTATACATGCAGTGCAAAATGAAAATGGGGGGGGGGGGGGGGGATTATGTGCCTTCAGACACAGAGTTAGTCTAATTTAAAGATTTAGACAGCCCTGATCAAATTAAACAGTGCAAACGCTCACAGCATTCTGTGTGAGTGCATGCATATGTGTGAGTTATTGTGTATCTGTGTGAGAGAGCGAGTGTGTCTGTGAGTGTGTTGTGTGCATATGTGCATGTGTGTTAGTTAGTGCGTGTGTATGCACGTGTGATTGTAAGTGTGTGTCTGCACGCTCATGCATGCGTGTACATGTGTATGAATCCCACTGACTTGAGGTCTGCTTTGGCTTTTTGCCAGTCTCTCCCCCTTATTGCCAGAATCCCAGGGACATTTTATCACCTTAATGAACCTGGTGTTTCTGCTTTGATTGACAGCTCAGGAGAATCTCAGGCTGTTCTGAAGCCTCTGGCCTGGCAGAGCAGAGCAATACTGAGCTGTAGTAGGATGTAGGCTCTCATCTGGCATTAGCAATGCTTTGGCGTAAGCCACATTGGCTAACCACAGTGCCGGGCTGCATTCACAGATGTGCCATTGGCTAACCGCATGCAGACAAAGGCTCTCAGCAGCTCTCAGCAGAAACAGCTTTTGAATATTCATCGGAGGAACAGACCACAAATGCATAATTCAATGTGGGCATTTTGCCTATTAAACACCATAAATAATCAATGACATCTGGTAACAGTTTTTGTCAAATTTTTAATGGAGGGCACAAAGGGACTACTTGGGGGTTGAATATCTTTTCCCCCCTTCTTCTTTGTTGATCATTATGTTTGGATGCATCCTTTGTTAGTATTATGGCTCAGGTTCTGAATGAAATGGTCTCTGTGTTGTCCAGGTTGGAATTGAACAGTGATTCAGACTCTGAATCCAATAAGGGAAGAATACTTGCTGTTTATTTCACCAATTTGCCAGTGGGTTCTTATCTGGAACATTTAATCCTCACACAGAGAGACTATCCTCCCCAGGGGCTCTGTAGTGTAGGAGGCTGCAGTTCTTTCAGCACTGGATAGCTCCAGGACCAATGCTGTCATTGTCACCGATGCTTCCTCAAGCACAGCAGAATCTGTTACTGCTAAATTAGACAAGAGTAGCTACAAAGCAATAGAGAGAGCGAGAGAGAGAGAGAGAGAGAGAGATGCTATAAGGTTGGAACACAGAATGAAACCACTCCAGACTCTCTCTTCCTCTCCATCCCCCTCTCATCTGCTTCTTCGTTACTGAAGGACTTGACGCGTTTGTGGCACCGCGACAGACTGCTGGGCTCCCATCCCTGGTATGTCCTGCCATCTGACAGACCTTGATAAGCCTTTAAACAGAGAACACTTGTCAAGGTTACAGATGAGTGAGGCATTCTTTAATTTCTTCAGAACAACTAGTTCCCAGAGGAGCTGAGCTGTATGTTTTGTGAGTGGGTTGAGTCGGGTTATGTTTTGATGTATGGGGAAAACCTGGAGGTCTGAAACATATTTTTGAAGACTTAGAGAAGAAAAACAGAGAAATAAAACAGTGAGACACAGAAGGAGAAACATAAGCTATTCAAGCCCCCATTACAGAAAATGATTCCTGAGGCTCCTGACTGCAAGTATTTATGAAGCCTGTCGGATAGCTATAAGAAGCCCAACTCTTATCATATATCTGCCTTGTCTGAGTCTGGGGGGAGACCAAGATGAATCGCGTCGGATTTCTGGAAGAATGGAAAGTAATGTAATTAATTTCATTCAAATCCCTCTCGGACCCCGGTTTGTGGCGCCTCTGAATTTCTATTTGGCGGCTTTGTGAATGCAATATGCCTGTTCACTATCGGCTTGTGCTGCTATTGATATTAGTTATTAGTTTGCAGGCGACAATGAGATTTCTCCCCCTTGTGTAATTCAGAGATGCTCATTAACATGTTAAAAAGATACTGAAAGCTTTATGCGGTTTGCCTTAGTGAATCATTTCTCTTAAATGTGGTGGCTTCCAAAAAGCAGTACGGGTGTTTGGTTCTGCATATAACATTTCATTCAGTTTTCATATTTCCCAGACAAAAATATAAATATTTCTCTGTGTGCCTTCCTGAAGGCAAAAGCTCAGAAC
Organism: Oncorhynchus clarkii lewisi; assembly: GCF_045791955.1. Taxonomy (NCBI): domain Eukaryota; kingdom Metazoa; phylum Chordata; class Actinopteri; order Salmoniformes; family Salmonidae; genus Oncorhynchus; species Oncorhynchus clarkii. Next base: position 60,657,496 of record NC_092151.1, on the reverse strand, counting down.
CTCAGGTACAGTATCTAGATTTTTGGTTCTAATACAATATGCGCCATTATTATTTCCTCATTTCCAAGATACACACTGAGATCAGGCTGATTCTCTATATTGTGCTACCCGGTTATAGTGCCCTGTGGCAGTTTTCTGACCTGTATTCAGGTGGATTTAGTGTTTTTCAGTAATTGGTGGATTTGCAGCAAGGGTCAAAACCGAACGGATTTTCCAATCGTTTCATTCTGAACAGAACTATAATTTTTTTTTGTTCAGCTCCATTGTTCTGACCAGAAAAATCAATTTCTGAACCGGTTCGAATCCAAAAAACCTAACGGTTTATATCTTCCCTTTGTGTTCCTTTTTTAACCTCTGAAATCATTTTTTTTGTACGTTTAGGTCGACATTAAATTACTACACCAATCAATGTGGATAATGCAGCTTGCTATGTAGCGGGCAAGCTATTTACATGCATTGGACAGAAGAGTGTAGGGCGTGAGATGCGACTGAAATTTTGCATGTGGGGAGAGAGCGAGAGAGAGTGGAGGAGGAGGCGTGGCTTGAAGCGCTGAGCATCTTGTTGTGACATGCATTATCATTATTTAGGGGAGGCAGGTTTAGTAGCCTAGTGGTTAGAGCGTTGGGCCAGTAACCGAAAGGTTGTTAGATCATAATCCCAGAGTTGAAGGTAAAAATCTGTTGTTCTGCCCCTAAACAAGGCAGTTAGCCCACTGTTCCCAGGCTGTCATTGTAAATAAGAATTTGTTCTTAACCCACTTGCCTAGTTAATTAAAAAGTTATCTGAATTAGGCTGACAGAATTATACATACGGAGGAGCGGCTTCTATGAAGGAACTTTGAATGTCTTTTAATTTTTCTAAATTAAGTAATTAACTAATTTTAAAGGGTGGATCAGCTTAATATTGCAGAAAGAATGTTGCTTCCATCAATGTAATTGTCTGCATCATTTCCAATCCCCCATATATTATTTTGGTACATATATATATCCATACACGCATGCATACATATACGCATATATACATACACATACCTATATAGACATACATACTTTTTTTTAAAGAATATACCTTTATTATTATTCCCTGCAAACCCTACCACCGATCTCCCAATTGGAGTAAACTAACAAAAACTTTGACTTTTACCTTCAATTTATACATCTTATAACATTTTACAGACACAGTCTATTTTACAGTAGTTATTTTTTGTTTGTTTTTAGTCCTTACTCTATTTCTGATGTCCATCCAGTTTGATTTCTATGTGTAGAGAGGGCTTTGCATAGGTGCTTTGTTTCATTTTTCGTGGGACTGGAAAAAACAGCTTTTAAACAGTATTGATCACTTTTGTTTGTGGTTCTGATTCTGTTCCTGGAAAACTGTCATTCTTTCCCGATTTTCTGTTCTGTTCCCTGAACCGATTCCAACCCCTGATTTGCAGGGAAGTTACCTGTCTGATATCAACAAAGTATCTCCTGTAGTGAGGGGACACTGGAATCTGCTGAGCTGAACAGAATGAGCTACAGCAGCTTAGGCAGGCCAAGTTTAAAGCCCACTTTCTCTGTTGCATCTCCACACACACACACACACACACACACACACACACACACACACACACACACACACACACACACACACACACACACACACACACACACACACACACACATACTGTTCCAGGTGGTTAATGGCTGTCCTCTGGTGTGGCCAGGAGGGGCCTCCAGTCCTACTAGGGTACTTCATCCACTCTATAACCTGGAGGGGGGCAACTCAAACGAAAACTCAGCCATTTGATTCAATGCTGAAGTCTCTCAATTCAATGATTTTATAGCTAGTCAAATGTCCCACCAATACACTTTGCAGTCGCTCTGCAGTCATTAATGAGAATGTCAATGCCCCACTGGAGTGGTTTTCCAGGGAGTGGGCCCCATTGTTCTACTTTAGATTTGTGAGATTCTCTGTTCAATTTACTTATTGATGAAAGTGAGTGCAGAAAAAAAGATGGAGTGGAATAAAGATAGAGAAAGAGAGAGCGTTTTCTCCAGTCAGGGTTATGTTTGAGAGCGAAGCTTGTTTCCTAAATGGAGGCTAAGACTTAATGTATCGGTAGGTACAGTACATACAATTTCCAATGGTTGTCATGTTAGTGATGGGAAAATTGCACTTTGAAAATGTAATTTCCTTTCACATTGCAACTGCTGTGTCTTGGCAACAAAGTACAAACAGGCACATATCAAAAGCCATTTGTTTGCTGCGTTGCTATTTCAAGAAAGAAACATCAGCAAGTCAGTAACCCAGAAGAACATTGATGTTGACTTTTTATAGACTAAAGAGACTAAATGTGTTTCATTTAGAGTTATCAGAGTTTGTGTCTATAAAACACACACACACACACACACACACGCACACACACGCGCACACACACACACACACACACACACGCACACACACGCGCACACACACACACACACACACGCACACGCACACAGACACATCAGGACATTCTGGCCCCGATAATGTAGGAAAACACACACACACACACACACACACACACACACACACACACACACACACACACACACACACACACACACACGCACACAGACACATCAGGACATTCTGGCCCCGATAATGTAGGAAAACACACACACACACACACACACACACACACACACACACACACACACACACACACACACACACACACACACACACACACACGCACACAGACACATCAGGACATTCTGGCCCCGATAATGTAGGAAAACACACACACACACACACACACACACACACACACACACACACGCACACAGACACATCAGGACATTCTGGCCCCGATAATGTAGGAAAACACACACACACCGAGAAAAACGTACAAGAAAAGCACTGTTTCTTTGTGTTGTCTCAGTGATGCATTTGCAACATTTTAGGCTCCGGGTTGTTAAACAATTAGCATTTAGCCGTGTTACACAGAATCTCTACAGGCAACTTCTCCTAAGTGATTTGAATTGCTTTTCCATTTTGTTTGCCACACATACACTTAACTGGTGGGCTTGTAACCAATTCCCTTCTGTAATTAACTGTCATCCTACAGAATAAATAGAGGAGGAGCAATGCAGAAAGTAAGAGAGAGAGGCACTAAATACTTCAGTCCCGAGACGCGGCACGTTTCTGTTTGCAGTGATTTGCAAGGATAATGTTATTCTTGAAAGGGTAATCTGTTATCTAGCAGAGACTAGATAACAAAGTTTGTGTGTGCGTGTCTGTCCGTATGTGTTCGGGTGTCTGTGTGAGTGTGTGCATACTTATGTGTCTGTATTTCACAAAAGTGTGTATGTCAGCATCATAATAAATGTTGCCCCATGCCAATCCCTCCATGCCCCCACTCTCCCAACCCCCAGGCATTTCTCCCAGAGGGGTATCCCTGCGCCCCCCTACCCTCTGCCGGTGTGTGTGTCCCAGTGAGCACGTCTCTCCCCTGGCAGGCCATCTGTCTGGCATCATGGCCTTTGTTTCCTTAGCTGTAATTAACAGGCTTTAATGCCTTTCTGTATGTCCGCTGGAATCACCTCTGGTCAGCAGGGGCTGTCCAGGGGCCTTCTGATTAATCTGGCAGCTGCTCACATGCACGCACACACACTGTCGCGAAGCGTGGGGGCTGCCCCGACGGCCCGCTCTCTGTTCAAATAGATTTGAGAGCTTTCCCAGTGATGGATGCCTCTTTTCTCTACACCACTATTAGCTGGGCTGTTAGTGCCTGGCTGCTGTCACAAGAACCACTAGGGCTACAGAACCAGACCAGTAGGAGCATTAAGGCAGCTCAAATTGATCCGACCAGCTAGAGAACTGTCCAATCCTCTAATGAAAATATCAGACGAGAGAGAAGGGGTCTGGTATTGAATCCTCGGTCTGCTGCATCAAGTGTTGAAGGCTTAATGGCGTCAAAATGGCTCCTTGTTTTTTTTTTCCTTCTGTCCCTTTTCCTTTAATGTGTCCAAGCCCCATCACCACTACCGCTCTCCCTCCCCCAGCCTTTCCTCCCTCCTCTATCCACAGGCTTAACCGCTGTTCCGTGAGCAGCAGGCGACTGGCGGAGCCCTAATTGGGCGTCTGCTTGCGTGACCTTCATTGTTTTGACAGAGGCTGATCAGACGCAGGCAGCGCTCCTCTCCCCGACACGCCTCTCCAGTGAGGACCAGAGGACAGCATGGAGGAGACCCATTAGCTGGCCGGCTTCTCTGGGCTTCTGAAGGGGTCAGGGTATGGGCTATCACTGTGAATCCACCGTTGTGGAATGGTGTTTTGCACTCGCCTCCATGGTCTTGAATGAAAAAGTGGTGGAATGGAGAAGACGAGCAGATCACTTGAGCATGTCTGGTGTAAACACAGAGATAGATACTGTATGATCTGCCGCTGCTCAATTAGTATTCAGCCCCTTTGCATGCAGCCTTTTCCCCAGAGGGGATGAAGAAATACACCTGCACTGTGGTCAGAAAGGGTCCCCTGTGATTTATTAAGACAACATTGCTTCTGACCACAGTGGTTGGGGACCTGAAAGACGTGTCGTTATGGAGCTGAGTGTGCAGGTCCCTCTGCAGCTCTGCAGTGGCTTTAAGACACTAGAGTGGGCAGTTGCAGGATGCAGATTGTGCTTGTTTTCTCCAGACTCCAGCACTAGTCTCAGTACCCCATTATGGCTCTCTCATCAGTCCAATCCAAATGATGGAACATGAGCTTCCTACCGTCACTGTGTCTCAAAGACCCCTTAATTAACATCTTCACAGCAACAAAAACACCAACCCAGCCCCTCTCCTCTCCTCCCTCTCTCCCTTCAGTTTTAATACCAGACTTCCAGGTCAAAACAGCATTCAAAGTGCCGTTTAGTGTCGGTGCGAGATCCGTCGCAATCACAGGGTTTGATTACACTATCCCGTATTCCTAATCAGGAAAGCAAGATATTTTGTAAAATTGATGCTCGTCACATTGCCCGGCTGCAATCAAAGCATTGTCATGTGTTATATATCACACAGTCTTTAATTGGCCTCTCTCGCTTTATGATCGACCAGCGCCGCGATGGCAGAAGCTGTCTTAATTAATGATGCTGTATATACCTAGCCTGTTCCCAGAATTGTTTGTGCTGTTTTGCCAACTCCTACGGTCATTGTCACGCCAATGACCATAGGGGTTGGCAAGACAGCACAAACAGATCTGAGACCAGGCTAGCTCGTATCCAGTAGGAAGTGTAAATGTAGCTGGCCTGGTCACTCTGTCAAATGGATGCATTGGACTGCCAGCTCCAGTTCCTATGGGATCTGGTCTTTACATTGGCGGGTAGATAAATGATGTGTATGCTTTCCTGTGGCAGCGCAGTAATACTGAGAGGGCAGTAGGCCCGGGCTCTGGGACCGCTTGGCTGTCTCTTATTCACCGCTCTGTTCGTCTGCTCCAACATGGGGTTGGGATGGGGGGGGGGGGGGGGGGGGGCAGAGAACGACTGAACTCTTGTGCCTCAACGAACTCCTTTGCACCAAGCACACATGATGAAAACTACTTGTCAATGTTTTTCCGTCTGAGACCTAACAGCGTTAAACGATTGTGCAAATTAGTGTGGCAGCATGTATTCCAGATGTCTCTGTCCATCCTGCCCAATGGATTCCTGCCCAAGGAGGAGATGGATGGTCCGCTTCGTCATGTTTTTGAGACTTCAAAACTTCTGAAGAGTTGGCGTTTATTCCGAGACAGTTTCTTCTTCAGAAGAAGATTGGCATTCTTCTGTCCTTCTCCTTGCAACGCCAATCCTCCATCCATCCATCCCTCAATATTTCCCTCCCTTCATCCCCCCATCCATTTCAATCAAGCCTGCTTCCTGTTTGCTAACTTCACAAGCGTCACACCAACTCTCCCACTCTGCCAGAATGCGTTTTTTAATTAAACAGTAAACATTGTTTGATGAGTTAGCTAAATGACTTCTCCAACACCTAGATTGGCATAGCAAGGGGGCTGGGGAACAATGACTCCTTTATGTCTCATCCGGTGAACACTACTATCCACATAAGGGCTCCATCCTTTGATTAGTCCATAATGATACTGTATGTACATCAGAAATGGCACCCTATAGTGCATTATGTGCCCTGGTCAAAAGTAGTGCTCTAGAGAATAAGGTGTCATCCGGAGTGTACTCTGTATAAGTGACAAGGTGAGGCCGTATGGGGAGGCAGGCTCCGTTATCCTCATTAATTATACAAGGCGTGTCCAACAGCCCCATTTATAAATAATTAACAGGTCTGTTATGAGCTCATAGAGCTAACATGAGACCCCTACTGTGTTTCGTTCTGTTGTTTCCCCTTTAGGCCACTCCCTTTAAAGGACATTTTAAGTGGCTTTATTCTCCCTTTTGTTTATTCCATCCATTGTATTGACTGAGAATGCTAATTGAGCGGAACTTCAGAAGCTTTTGGACCCTAGATTGTTGTAATAGTGTTTGGGAACTGTGTGTTGGAGCAGATATTTATACAAAATATTTTATCAATATAGTTTTGTAGCTTTGTATTGTCTTTTTGAAATGAATTGTTTCTGAATCATTTTTGGACTCCCTTGGTGGGAGCTCCATGTTGAGGCACTATAGCATTTTTTCAATTTAGCCGCTCTCCTGGCCACATTACCTGCTCCGTGGGCTAGCAAACCTCTCCTTTCTCTTCCAGTTTGTTGCCCGTTCCCTCTTCCACTCCCTCCCTCTTCTCTTCCTCCCGCCAGACAGCCACCTACACTGCAGTTGGTGGGACAGCAGTGGCAGGGGATGGGGAAAGGAAACATTATTAGGAATTAATTGGGCATGTGTGAGGCATCCATTAAAAGCAGGCTGGGCACACGCCGTGCAGGAACAGTTGGCTCCGGTGACAGGACTGCATCCATCAGAGCTGTACTAGCAGGATACTAGCAGGATGCTTCCATGGTTCCAGCTCCAGCACCACACTCCCTCCCTCCGCACCTCACTACAGAGTCACACCGAGGGGCTGAAGTTGAGTCAGGCTGCCCGAGGCTTTGATGGTCTGCTGGGACATTAGTCAAGTTTTTTCTTCATCCGAGCTCACTGATAAACTGAGAAAAAAAACTGCAGGCGGCAGGTATATGGAGAGATGGAGAGGAAACTAGACAAAACGAGATGGAGGAGTGTTAGCCCAGGTATAAGTGGGAGTTTGAGAGTTTTAACTCTTCTTTATATCATGGCTTCCTTGTTTAGTCACTTTCTCTCGCTGCTGGAGGAGAAAGCCAATACTCTTTTCTCAGTCAATCCGTCTGTTCATCAATACGTCTTTATAAGCACTGTATCAAGAGGGGAAGTCGATGAATTTCTGTATATATCGACTGGTTCCCCTTTAGTAATGCGAGGCCCCATGTGGAAGGGGCTGAGGTTAACACCACAAATCAAGCTAATTAATTGCACCAATTTAGTCATTAAGACTAAGTTGGAATGGAAAGCTGACACCTGTGAGGCTGCAGAGAAATCCAGGGAATTCACGGTTACATTCACAAGGCACCTAATGGAAGAAAATGGACTGAAACAGGAAGGGATTACCTGATCTTGTCCAATAAGAAAGCTTGCTTTTTTTTCCCCGTTGCAAAACGTTATTCTACGGTGTTCACTAATGAATACGACCCAGGGGAGTAAAGTTGCATTCAATGTAATTGGTATCATCACAGATGATACACATGTGAGACGTCATGCATTGAATTTCACTATTGCAGAGGCCGATCTGCAGAAACAAAAGTGTGTTAGGTGATGCTGTGTGCTGATGCTGTCTCTTTGAGCTCTCTCTCTTTCCACCTTCTGCTCCAGATTAGGGAAGATGTGCCAGGATGGAATACGATGGATGGGAGGGTGTGTGCACTGTAGTATGTGAATGATTGGGGCTGAGGAGATGGGTGTGATGTAGGGGGTGAGGGGGGTGAGATTGGGGGAGGGTGGCACCGTGGCCTCTGCCAGTGCTGTCTCTGGAGGAGTGTGGGGGTATAGGGAGGACATGAAGGGGGAATGAAAGAAACGGAGAGAGAGGGGTAGCACAGAGGGATAGAGGGTTGAGAGGGGAAAGAGGTGAGTTTGTTGACAGGCTCCGAGTGAGAGACAGAGACAGAGAGAGTAAGAGACCTTCACAGCAGAGAGACAGAGAGAGAGAGACCTTCACAGCAGAGACGGCAGCAGGGAGGGCAGGTAGCCTAGTGGTTAGATCGTTGGACTCGTAACCGAAAGGTTACAAGATTGAATCCCCGAGCTGACAAGGTGAAAATCTGTCGTTCTGCCCCCTGAACAAGGCAGTTAAACCACTGTTCTTAGGCTGCCAATGTAAATAAGAATTTGTTCTAAGCTGAATTGCCGGACCTAGCCCTTCTGTCTCTAGGTGTTGTTTGCAATCAGTCCTCCTGGTACCGATAGTTCGCAGGATGCTGCCCTCCCTCCCAATCTGATGAGATCGGGCTGATAAGGATATGAAAGATGGCGCCCTTAACTCTCTCTCTCCTCCACTCTCTCTTCCTCACTGTCCTCGAGCGAGGAGGAAAATTATAGGATGGAGGAGGTTATGTTGGCATGTCAACATGCTCTCTATGAGATTTAATGAGCCTCTCCTCTCTCATTTGTCACAGGTCTGTACATCTACTGTACGAGGACGCTTAACGCCTGAAACCACCACCACTGTGTTTCCTGGGCACTTATTTGGAGTGTCACATAAAAAAGGCATTAGCACTCTAGGGCCAGGCCAGAATGATTATAAACACAAAGAATGAAGGGCCCTCGTCATAATGTGGCCGGCAATCGCTCTTGTTTTTGGGGACATGTTGTACCATTAATATGAATGGGGGTGTCTGCCCGATCCTGCCTCTGTTGTTAGTAATTGCAGCCTATTAATCAATTTATGCCAGCTGATGACACAGTGGTTAAATACACTTCCATCCGGCTGGCTGTGGCCTTGATACATGATCAACTACTGGGATTACAGAGCTGCAGTGGTTTCAATAACACTCAAACACTCAAACACTATGGGGATGCCGTGACAATGCAATCGTATGCAAATGAATTCATATTTCAACTAGATACAGTAAGTCATTGAGAACGAGAACGTTTTTGGATGACGACATAGCCAAATGGAATACATGAAAATATAGGTGTCACATTAAGAAAGGTAGAACTCTGAACTGCAGGAAAATAATCTGTTGATCACTTGTTTGTTCCATGTTTAGATTCCTACCTTATCAGGTAACATGGAGCTATATGAGTATCAATGTTTTGTGGAGCGTTAATATGTTTGCAGCCCAGAACTAAACTAATTTCTGGGGTCCTCGCTGTTTTGATCTTATAAAATGCCAAAATCATTCAGACAAATACATTTCCAAAGATATCGTTTGGAAGCACTGGCTCATGAATCCAAAATTCACTTACGAAGTGCAGTGAATTTATCAAGCCCCTCTCTCTCTAGACACATTCTCAGGAATAAAGTCAAGTCCTTGAAATGTTATTACATTTAAAGGCAGGTCTTACTGGCAAATGTTGTAATTGAGGTACAATACAGCAACAATGGAGACCAAATCATTCCTTTGCTTTAAATTCGTTGGCTGTTAAATCCAGTTTAATTCTACACTGTGGTATTTCACTACAGACTAATAGGATCTTTACTGCCGATCCTCATTTTTCATGGTCATCTGTTATACAGTATCATATTAATCCTTGTCTTTGGGCTTACAAAGGTGGAAGGAAAGAACTGCAGAGGAAAGGAAGAAGTTAGGGCGTTGACCTATAACAGCAGTTCATCATTTAGATGAAACAACCATTCAACAATATTACATCATTATGATGCCCCTACTCCCTTCTGACATGAAATCCCATGTCATCTTCAGCATACAGTGCATTTGGAAAGTACCCCTTCCATTTTTCCAAATTTTGTTAAGTTACAGCCTTATTCAAAAATTGATTTCTATAAAGCATTTCCCCTCATCAATCTAAACACAATACCCCATAAGAAGAAAGCGATAACAGGTTTTTAGACATTTTTGCAAATGTATGTAATTTTTTTTTTTAGCTTATTGACATAAGTATTCATGTCCTTTGCTGTGAGACTTGAAATTGAGCTCAGGTGCATCCTGTTTCCATTGATCATCCTTAAGATGTTTCTGTAACTTGATTGGAGTCCACCTGTGGTAAATTCAATTGATTGGACATGATTTGGAAAGGCACACACCTGTCTATATAAGGTCCCACAGTTGACAGTGCATGTCAGAGCAAAAACCAAGCCATGAGGTTGAAGGAATTGTACGTAGAGCTCGAGGCACAGATCTGGGGAAGGGTACCAAAAAATGTCTGAAGCATTGAAGGTCCCCAAGAACACAGTGGCCTCCATCATTCTTAAATGGAAGAAGTTTGGAACAACCAAAATTCTTCCTAGAGCTGGCCTCCCGGCCAAACTGAGCAATCTGAGAGGGGCCTTGGTCAGGGAGGTGACTAAGAACCTGATGGTCACTCTGACAGAACTTCTGAGGTCCTCTGTGAAGATAGGAGAACCTTCTAGAAGGACAACCATCTCTGCAGCACTCCACCAATCAGGCCTTTATGGTAGAGTGGCCAAATGGAAGCAACTCCTCAGACAGCCCGCTTGAATTTTGCCAAAAGGCACCTAAAGGATTCTCAGACCATGAGAAACAAGATTCTCTGGTCTGATGAAACCAAGATTGAACTCTTTGGCCTGAATGCCAAGCGTCACGTCTGGAGGAAACCTGACACCATCAATAAGGTGAAGCATGGTGGTGGCAGCATCATGCTGTGGGGATGTTTTTCAGTGGCAGGGACTGGGAGAGGGAAAGATGAACAGAGCAAAGTAGAGAGAGTTCCTTGATGAAAATCTGCTCCAAAACCTGCTCAGAACATCAGAATGGGGTGAAGGTTCTCCTTCCAACAGGACAACGACCCTAAGCACACAGCAAAGACAACGCAGGAGTGGCTTCGGGACAAGTCTCTGAATGTCCTTGAGTTGCCCAGCCAGAGTCCGGACTTAAACCTGATCTGACAGCGCTTGAGAGGATCTGCAGAGAAGAATGGGAAAAACTCCAATACAGGTGTGCCAAGCTTGTAGCGTTATAACCAAGACTCCAGGCTGTAATCGCTGCCAAAGGTGCTTCAACAAAGTACTGAGTAAAGGGTCTGAATACTTATGTAAATGTGATATTTCACGTTTTTTTTTCTAAAAATCTGTTTTTGCTTTGTCATTACGGGGTATTGTGTGTAGATTGATGAGGAAAACAAACAATTTAATCCATTTTAGGTTAAGGTTGTAACATAACAAAATGTGGAAAAAGTCAAGGGGTCTGAATACTTTCCAAATGCATGTCAGGACCCAGAATATTAATTGCAGGTACACAATTCCATTCCATGTTACCATCAAGTATGCCCACCAAAATTTGAACACCTGGCTATGGTAGGCACTGAGCTGTCAGAGTAGCTTCGGCACATCAGAACAATGGTTTCCAGATGAGCATCAGTCAGTCAGCCAGATCCTATGACACTTTGCCTCCATCACGGCTCTGTGTGGTACAGACAGTAGTAGTCAGATCATTTAAAGCCAATTACTGGTAGAAACATGCCTGGGCGCCGCTGATCCAAGTGGCCTGCCTCGGAGTCAGGAAGATGTGCTGCCTCTGTTCATTCGTCCAGGTGCAAACAGAGCTGCAGAATCAATGCAGATCCATATCATTTAGGCTAGTTATCCGGGTGAGTGTGTCTGTGTGGTGTGCATGCATCATGTGTGCAGACTATACAGTATACATTTACCACAGACTGCACTATCATCTGCCACGCACCTATCTCTCCCTGCATCGCCATAGAATATAGTAACCGTGCAGTGTGTCGTGTACCAGGCTTGTGTTCAGTATAAACCTATAGAGGATCCACTTTATCCCACCAGCACCTACAGTACCTCTCCCTGAGGCCACAGCAGGGCTGGCTAGATGATCAACATGCCGGAGATTGCATCAGTTTGGTCACTAATTATTTCATGCCATCGTTTGAACTGTCTGTTGAAATGCAATTACCCGGGAGCCTGTGTAGCTTACAAGACGGGGGTGGTAAAGGAGGGAGGAGGGAGCGAGGGAAGGAAAGAGGGATGAGGGAGAAAGGGTGGGTAATACTGTACTGTGATATGTGGAGCATTACTCTGGGAGAGGAAGAGAGCAGAGAAAAATATGACCGAAATCCCTGTTGATTCTATGGATTTATTTGCCACATTCAACGTTTCCCTTTTGTCAGAATGATACTATGGACATTGATGGTGTTAATGATAGTAAGGAATTACTATGAGCAATCAGACTGTCAAAAAGAGTACTTTGAACATTCACACGTTTGATAGAGAAATACCAGTTGCCGATTTTATAACCAAAATGCTTTTTATTCGATTGCTCTGGTGGCTTATTGTATGCGTATTACACATAACCAACCACAGAACCACAGCAGAGGGAGAACTTCATGAAAAAGATGTTGTGAATCACCGGATATTTTGAATCTGGGTCCTACTGCAGTTAACATGACCCATACCTGTCATCCTTTCCCACACTCACTTAAAGCTGCAATATGTCACTTTTGGGACGACCCGACCAAATTCACATAGAAATGTGAGTTATAGATCTGTCATTCTCATTGAAAGCAATTGTAAGAAGTGGTAGATCTATTTCCATGCTTCCCGTGTTTAAGTTTAGTTTCTGCGTCTTTTACTTTCGGTTCAGTCCACCAGCTTCAAATAGCTGAAAATACAATATATTTTGTTATGGAAAATATATTTCACAGCGGTTTAGATGGTACAATGATTCTCTGCACTGCACTTGCTTGTTTTGTCACATAAACGGAAATTAGTCAAACTTTTAGAATTTTATCAACCAGGAAATGGCAGAGTGCATCTTTAAAAGGCTAAATCTACCTGTAGCTTTCTCTGTGAAATGAGTTTTCTGACCTCAACATTTGAAAGTTGGGAGATGTCCCTCTCTGCCTGGCAGTGAGGGCCACAGATAAATACATAAATGAACCCTGACCAAAAGGAGAAGTCATCCATTCTTATTTTCCAAACGAGTCTGTGCCTCTGAATCAATATGGCCAGGGGATCTCATTCTGTATCTCATTCTGTATCTATTTCAGACAACAGAGAGACCATCACCGAGCCAAAACCTTTACATTGCACTCCCAGTGTTTCTCTTTCTTTGTCATTTTCTCTACAGTCTCTTTCTCTCTCTCTTTCTTATTTTTCTCTCTTTCTGTAACTCATCCTCCCTCACCTTCTCTCTTAATCTCCCTCCCTCCTGCTCTCTCCTCTCCCACTCTCTCTCGTTATCTGTCTCTCACACATTTCTTTCCCCCTCTAGTTCTTTCACTCTTTCCTTCCCTCTCTCCTTCTCTCCTCTGACACCTCCCAAACAACACTCATCTACCCCTGTCACCTCTCTCCTTCTAACAGGATCCAGAAACATCTGCAGGCTTTCATGACTCATTAGCTGGTCTAAGTGTGATTATTTAATAAGCAGACACACTTTAAAACAACCACCCAGGCTGAGCTCAGACAAGCTTTTCTTAGTAATTCTGAGTACTGTACTGAACCTCAGGTGAAAGAGTTTGACTTCCTGTGTTTGTGCCTCCCTCACACACACACACTCTCTCTCTCTTTTTCTTTCGCTACATTTCTAACTTCACACTCTCTTTTCAACCTCCTTTCTCCCTCTCACTTTCTTTCTCACTCTCTCTCTCACACACACACACACACACACACACACACACACACACACACACACACACACACACACACACACACACACACACACACACACACACACACACACACACACACACACTACATTTCTAACTTTCACACTCTCTTTTCAACTCAACATATCTCTCTTTGATCCTCTCTTCGCCTCTCCCCAACTTTCACTCTCTTTCTTTATCACTCTCCCTCTTTCTCTTCTCTGTCTATCTGTCACATTTCTCTTCCAAAGCTCATCTCAACTATTGTGAGCGTGTCTCTGTTTGATGTGTCATTTCGCTCACGTCTGACTGGAAGACTGGAAGTCTCACCCCCTCTACCATATCCTCTACATTCTCTTCTCTCTCCTTCACTGCTTCATGCCCACAATCCCTTCTTTATGGTTCCGCCTTTGTTAAGATTCTCTCTCTATCTCTCTCTCTCTCTCTCTCTCTCTCTCTCTCTCTCTCTCCGGTCTATCTTTCCGTTCTTACCTCTCCATATTGATTTCTTATTTCCTTACCACCATCTCTCTGGATCTTATTGTCCTTATTTCCCAGTCAATGGAGAACGAATTCAACTCAGAACAAATATGATATATTTCACTGATGAATTAAATATAACACATACATTAACTTGGATTGACATTTTGTTGTACATAACAGGGTAATTGATTTAAATATCTGCCAAAATCTTCACATTGGCTTTGAGTTGATGGGACATTGTGTTCATTAAATCATTAGAGGCAAAGTGCACCTGCTCCATGCAGACCGTTTAGCAGTTGTCAGTCAAGCTCTTATGTGCTGCTGAGGACAGGACACATGTGGTCCTTATCTGACTGGATCATTATTGTGTTTGTATGACTGTCAGGGGGCCTCAGTAGCTAGTCCAGGCAGCCTGTCCATCTGGCTGTCTCTGTCTGTCTACGTCCCTCTGGCTCTGATGGGCTTTGGGTGTGTGTGGATTGAGAGGGTGTGTGTTTGTGTGTGAGGTGGGGACACAGGGCTCCTCTATATGTCTCAGGTGCTGTGATTGTGATGCAGACATTCTGGTCCCTATAACAGTGGGCAAATTTCCCCAATGCGGTTTGGAACTGTGTGTGTGTGTCTGTGTGTGTCTGTGTGTGTGTGTTTAATTGGGGACGCAGCGATATCTCCGGAGGCAGCATATGCTTCACAGTGTGCGGAGTGACTGACGGTCTTGGGCTTTAATTTCATAAAGTGATTGGATGAAATGGCGTGGGACAGAATAGGTTCTGCGATCACAACTGGTGTGTTTGTTTGTCTGTGTGTGTGTGTGTGTGTGTGTGAGAGTGCCTGTAAGCGTCTGTGTGAAGCCCGGAACGTCCAGCTAAGCTCTATTTACAACACCTAACCCCCTACCAACTTACTTTCCATAGTCCCTGCATCCATTTGTCACCATTCTTGCATCATCTCAGACGGTATTGTAATTTATGGCATGATTAAAACAAAAGCTGCCTTCAGCTGTGGAGACAAGGTAAAAAAGTAGATCCCCTGACTCCCACAGTGGGAGAGTTAAGCCTCATTAAAACACTGCTACGGGCACAAACACACACACACACACACACACACACACACACACACACACACACACACACACACACACACCACAGCACCGTGATGGACTAGGAGAGTCTCCTTCACAAACTCTCTCCAAGTGACTCCCCACAATCTCTCTCCTGCTTGTGTGTGTGTGTGTGTGTGTGTGTGTGTGTGTGTGTGTGTGTGTGTGTGTGTTTGTGTGTGTGTGTGTGTGTGTGTGTGTGTGTGTGTGTGTGTGTGTGTGTGTGTGTGTGTGTGTGTGTGTGTGTGTGTGTGTGTGTGTGCGTTCAACTCAGGGAATGGATTAGAGAGCTTCCTAAACAGCAGACAGACAGCTCCTATCGTTCGTTAATTAACCTCCCTTTCACATTGTGGGGAGTGCTGAGCAGTGCTGAGGGATGGTGTACTGGAGCTAATTGTTCATTGTTGTTCCTAATAACTCACAGATATCAAAGTTATCTAGTTCACACAGGGGAGACATGGGCTGTGTTACTGACTGAGGAATCCTGGGTGATGACATATTATCCGTTCTGTATGTGTGGCAACCAGACCTCGGTTTAAATACTATATAGGGTATTTTAACTAATTTCAAAGTAATTTGGAAGTAAGTATTTGGATGTTTTTCATTTGAAAACACAAGTAGTTGAATATTGGACTGTATTTGGAAATACACTTTCTGATTTGAAAGTACTCAAATACACTGTATTTATGGAACTACTCACATACTCCCATGCATTTGAACCAGGTCTGTTTGGTATTTGAAATTATTTATTTGGAAATACATTTAGAAAATACTTTCAAATAGTGTGCTATTTATAGTAAAATACTCAAATGCACAGAAAATAAGTATTTAAATAAAGAAAAAACAGGTCTGGTGGGTTGGCGTCTTCAATTGACTGTGACTCTACTGATTTGAGTGTGTGTGTGTGTGTGTGTGTGTCTTAGAGTGGGGTTTACACCATAATCAATATCTTAAAGTCCCCCCAGTCTTCACTTGGGAAGTTGGAAACACAATATAATCCTCTGGTGTTGATATGTAAGAGTTTATCTCAGCAGCATATTGGAGCGCATGTTACTGAAGCGTGAATCAGCGGCCTGTAGCCTGTAGTAACTTTGATTAACTGAGTCTTAACAGCCGGCAGGCAGAAGCCACTGGAATTATCCCGTCTGCCTGCCTGCTGCCTGTCTGCCTGCTGCCTGCCTGTGTCCCTATGTACTGGGACTGCTGAGAGAGAGGGATGGAGGAAGAGAGAATGAGAGAGAGGGGGAATGGTGGATGAGAGAGAGAGAGAGAGAGAAAGAGGGATGGAGGAAGAGAGAACGAGAGAGAGGGGGAATGGTGGATGAGAGAGAGAGAGAGAGAGAGAGAGAGAGAGAGGGAGAGAGAGAGAGAGAGAGAGAGAGAGAGAGAGAGAGAGAGAGAGTTACTGTATGTGAAATATGGCCTCCCTACTCTCCCCAGACCTCGGCCAATAATGAAGTGATGACATGGTCTCTGCACGGCGGTTGCGGTGCGCTGCGTCTGAGACGTGTGTTGTGGTGGGGGATGTTTCCCTAAACAAGGTCCAGGGTCCTGGGCCCGCTCTGTTAAACCCATGGGTAACATACTGGGGGTGACACTGTCTGTGACAGCTCCCTGCAGGTGTGAATGCCTCAGGGAGTTGGGGGAGGGTTTAGGCTCCGTCACTGTCAGAGTGATGGGGTTTTATTCCTACTCTTTGGATGAATGGGGTTTCTGTGACTGCCATTGCTGCAAAGGTTGGGGGTTGGTGAGGGAGGTTCTGTGTGTGTGTGTGTATGGTCGCTGCGCCAGCCATGCCATTGCTTCAGAAGCTACTTGGGCTCAGCATGCCATAGCTAAGCTCTGCCCCTCCTCTTTCTCCTCCAGGATTGTCAAGTATTGATCTAACACCAAGGTTACAGTGATGGGTTGGTTAGGTAAGGCAACAGCAGACAGAACAGGACACACATTTATATACATTTAAAATGTAAACATTTCAGTAATTTAGCAGACGCTCTTATCCAGAGCAATTTGGGTTAAGTGCCTTGCTCAAGGGCACATCGGCAGATTTTTTACCTAGTCGGCTTAGGACTTGAACCAGCGACCTTTCGGTTACTGGCCCAGTGCACTTAACGGCTAGGCTTTCCCTAAAGAAGCCCTGTCAGTCACAGCCTGCTTGTGTCCGATGCTGCGCTGAAAAATGTTCAATATACTTTACTTTCAGGCCAAATTTACATTCCTCTTGTAGACAGCAGGCAAGGAGACCTTGATGTGCTCAAGAACAAGTTAAACATTTGCCACATTTTAAAGTGGCTTTACAGCCACCGAGCGTCGATCACTCTTTCCCCTTTTTAGCTCTCTCTCCACCCTCTCTCTCTCTCTCTCTCTCTTTCCCTCGTTTAAAATCAGGACCACGCCACTCCTGTTGGATGCCAAATTGGAGCAATATGTTATTTTCATCTTAAAGAGGAGAGATATTGCACCTCCAGCCAAGCCCTGACTGCCAGCCAGGCTCATTTCATTGGTAGGTTGCTCATCTGAATAGGAGAGAGAGGGCAGAGGGAGACACTGTTTCTTTGAGGTGGAAGTAATATGCTTTCACACAGTCCTGGGCAGGCTCGGCTCTGCATGGAGAAATCCTCTCCAATACGTTCCCTCTTGTCTCTTTCACGGCGAGAATACATCCAACCTTTTGTGTTGTCGGTAGCATCATCAGGAGAGAGGAAAAATACACACTTGAATGCTGGGGAAATAAACACACTCTGCATTCCCTGGTCACATCCAGGCACATTAGATGCAATCGAGAGAGAGAGAGAGAGAGAGAGAGAGAGAGAGAGAGAGAGAGAGAGAGAGAGAGAGAGAGAGAGAGAGAGAGAGAGAGAGAGAGAGAGAGAGAGAGAGAGAGAGAGAGAGAGAGAGAGAGAGAGAGAGAGAGAGAGAGAGAGAGAGAGAGAGAGAGAGAGAGAGAGAGAGAGAGAGAGAGAGAGAGAGAGAGAGAGAGAGAGAGAGAGAGAGAGAGAGAGAGAGAGAGAGAGAGAGCCCGTGAGGGCCCGTGAGGGCCCGTGAGGAGCACTCCAGTGTAATTGACAGGGCCTTTCAGGAGTTTAACGTTAATGTGGCACACAGCCTCCTCCCTCCCTCCCTCCCTCCCTCCCTCAATCCATCCTTTCATCCCATGAATAGCCCATCTCCTGCATCTTTTCATGTCAGCATAAACAATCCCTCACTCATATAGGGAACAAGGGCACACTACTGCATGTTCACTGAGAAACACTCATGCAAACACTCACAGGGACAAATAGGCTCCCGCACACACACCCATACATAAAACACACTCACACACAAAGAACACACGCATACACATGCATTCACACACACGCCGACATTCACATGCCCATACAGCAGGTTGGCATTGACTTCATTATCATTCAACGCTGTTGAAACGCCAATAATCCTCCTTTTATGAACTGAGCCTTCAGCCTCAATCATGGTGGGATGTGCGTGCACTTTAATTTATGCATGTGTGTTTTTGTATGCCCGTGTGTGAGAGCAGATGGTAGGCTGCGATGATGATGCAGAGCCAGACTGGTGGAGGGAGACCCACAGGCCAGCTACGGGCTCTCATATAGTACACATACAGGCCAGCTACGGGCTCTCATATAGTACACATACAGGCCAGCTACGGGCTCTCATATAGTACACATACAGGCCAGCTACGGGCTCTCATATAGTACACATACAGGCCAGTTACGGGCTCTCATATAGTACACATACAGGCCAGCTACGGGCTCTCATATAGTACACATACAGGCCAGCTACGGGCTCTCATATAGTACACATACAGGCCAGCTACGGGCTCTCATATAGTACACATACAGGCCAGCTACGGGCTCTCATATAGTACACATACAGGCCAGTTACGGGCTCTCATATAGTACACATACAGGCCAGCTACGGGCTCTCATATAGTACACATACAGGCCAGCTACGGGCTCTCATATAGTACACATACAGGCCAGCTACGGGCTCTCATATAGTACACATACAGGCCAGCTACGGGCTCTCATATAGTACACATACAGGCCAGCTACGGGCTCTCATATAGTACACATACAGGCCAGCTACGGGCTCTCATATAGTACACATACAGGCCAGCTACGGGCTCTCATATAGTACACATACAGGCCAGGCGCCACATTGGGAAAATGTATGGCTGCTCATTCAACTTGCACTCATCCGCTCCGGCTTGGCATTTGTGTGGATGCTAGTGTGGATGCTAGCTAGGTAGTCAGAGCGCTGGATGCTAGCATGGATTTTTGCGTGGATGCTAGCTAGCTAGAGTTAGAGCGCTCAACCAAATGGCATGCCAATGGGCCATCTGAATGTATGTCACCACAGACACATCTGAATGTACTGCACCACAGAGAGACATCTGCATGTACTGCACCACAGACACATCTGAATGTACTGCACCACAGAGAGACATCTGAATGTACTGCACCACAGACACATCTGAATGTACTGCACCACAGACACGTCTGAATGTACTGCACCACAGAGAGACATCTGAATGCACTGCACCACAGACACATCTGAATGTACTGCACCACAGAGAGACACCTGAATGTACTGCACCACAGACACACCTGAATGTACTGCACCACAGACACATCTGAATGTACTGCACCACAGACACATCTGAATGTACTGCATCACAGACAGACATTGTGTTTGTTGTGCCCCAGAAAACGCATGATCTCCTTTCTTCCTGTTGGAGAGCTGTTGTGTTCTCTCCTCATTCAGGTTTTATAAGTTAGCTTATGGCTCTGCGGTCTCAGCATTGTTTTCATCTGGATGCTTTTATCATTATGCATCAAAACAAAAACTCACCAAGGGAAAACACAACCAATTGAGGAAGGAGAAGCAGCTCATTAAAGGCCAACTTTGTCCTGCAAATATAGTATAATAAAGAGAACATTTAATATACAATATGGAAGTTCAGCAATATGGTTCCTGCAAATGTACACTACCGTTCAAATGTTTGGGGTCACTTAGAAATGTCCTTGTTTTTTAAATAAAATACAAATTTTGGTCCGTTAAAATGACATCAAATTGTAGACATGGTTAATGTTGTAAATGACTATTGTAGCTGGAAACGGATTATTTTTTATAAAATATCTACATCGGCGTACAGAGGCCCATTATCAGCAACCATGTGGGAACAAGAATAGACTGACGAGTTTCAGAGGAAAGCCCTATGTTTCTGGCCATTTTGAGCCTGTAATCGAACCCACAAATGCTGATGCTCCAGATACTCAACTAGTCTAAAGAAGGCCAGTTTTATTGCTTCTTTAATCAGAACAACAGTTTCTAGCTGTGATAACATAATTGCAAAAGGGTTTGATGATCAACTCTTCTTAGCTAACACAACGTGCCATTGGAACACAGGAGTGATGGTTGCTGATAATGGGACTATGTACGCCTAGGTAGATATTCCATGAAACATCTGCCATTTCCAGCTGCAGTAGTCATTACAACATTAACAATGTCTACACTGTATTTCTGATCAATTTGATGGGATTTGAATGAATGGACAAAAAAACAACTTTTGAACGGTAGTGTATTTTGTCACCTAATTTCTAATCTGTCACCTACATAGCTGTTGATGGGTCTGAGTCCCAAATGAAAATGGCATTGTGTGTGTGTGCATGCGTGCGTTGGTCTGTGTGCGAGTGGGTGCCTGCGTCCGTGCATCCATGTGTGTTTGTGTGTGTGTGTGTGACTGAATGACTGACTGCTGCAGGGACAATGACAGTGTGAGCTGATGGAGTGACAGGGGAGTGAGTGATTAATGAGCCTGGTTCATAACGCACGATGGCACGGAAGAAAGGAGAGGAAGCAGACAGAGAGAGGGAGACTACATGGAGGGATAGAAAGGAGGGTTGGAGCAGACAGAGAGAGGGAGACTCCATGGAGGGATAGAAAGGAGGGTTGGAGCAGACAGAGAGAGGGAGACTCCATGGAGGGATAGAAAGGATGGAGGGAGCAGATAGAGAAAGGGAGACTACATGGAGGGATAGAAAGGAGGGTTGGAGCAGACAGAGAGAGGGAGACTCCATGGAGGGATAGAAAGGATGGAGGGAGCAGATAGAGAAAGGGAGACTCCATGGAGGGATAGAAAGGAGGGAGGGAGCAGATAGAGAAAGGGAGACTCCATGGAGGGATAGAAAGGATGGAGGGAGCAGATAGAGAAAGGGAGACTCCATGGAGGGATAGAAAGGATGGAGGGAGCAGATAGAGAAAGGGAGACTCCATGGAGGGATAGAAAGGATGGAGGGAGCAGATAGAGAAAGGGAGACTCCATGGATGGATAGAAAGGATGGAGGGAGCAGATAGAGAAAGGGAGACTCCATGGGGGGATAGAAAGGAGGGAGGGAGTAGATAGAGAAAGGTAGACTCCATGGAGGGATAGAAAGGAGGGAGGAAGGGAATAAATAGGGTAGACAGAAAGAATGATAGAGATCTTGTGGAAAAAGGGAAGAAAGTTGACAGAGAGAAGGATAGAAAGAGGCTCCATAGAGGGACAGCATGAACTCCTGCCTGATCGTAACAGCATATGGAAGCATCCTTCCCTCCCTCCTTCCCTCTCTCCCTGCCGTCTGGGTGGGACAGCATGGAGAGAACAGTCAGGCTGAGCAGAGCTTCCAACCAGCTGGGATGAAGCAGTGGAGACTGCGTAGAGATCTAGTGAGGCCCCCAGTGACATCCCTGAGTCTTCTCAGTATGGGACACTGACACACTCAGTGGGTGGTACAGGAGAGTACACACCTGTTCTGGTCTCAAGCATTTCGCTACACTTGCAATAACATCTGCTAACCATGTGTATGTGACCAATAATGGTAGTAGCAACGCTAAGTCTGTACAGTATGTCTAATCTGAAACGGGTTATGATTGTGAAAGGCACTGAGAGGAGGTAGGCAGCCTAGCGACAGGTAGCAGTAGCGGCAGGTAGTGGAGGTGGTAGGTAGCCTAGCGACAGGTAGTGGTAGAGGCAGGTAGTGGTAGTGGTAGGTAGCCTAGCAACAGGTAGCTGTAGCGGCAGGTCGCATTAGTGGTAGGTAACCTAGCGGCAGGTAGTGGTAGAGGCAGGTAGCGTTAGTGGTAGGTAGCCTAGCGCAAGGTAGCGGTAGTGGTAGGTACCTTGTGGCAGGTAGCGGTAGACGCAGGTAGAGTTAGTGGTAGGCAGCCTAGCGACAGGTAGCGGTAGAGGCAGGTAGCGTTAGTGGTAGGTAACCTTGCGGCAGGTAGTGGTAGATGCAGGTAGCGTTAGTGGTAGGCAGCCTAGCGACAGGTAGCGGTAGAGGCACGTAGCGGTAGCAGCAGGTGGAGGCAGGTAGCCTAGTGGCAGGTAGCGGTAGAGGCAGGTAGCGTTAGTGGTAGGCAGCCTAGCGACAGGTAGCGGTAGAGGCAGGTAGCGTTAGTGGTAGGTAGCCTAGTGGCAGGTAGCTGTAGATGCAGGTAGCGGTAGCAGCAGGTAGAGACAGGTAGTGGTAGTGGTAGGTAGCTGGAAGGAGGTAGGTAGCCTAGCGACAGGTAGCAGTAGCGGCAGGTAGTGGAGGTGGTAGGTAGCCTAGCAACAGGTAGCGGTAGCGGCAGGTAGCATTAGTGGTAGGTAACCTAGCGGCAGGTAGTGGTAGAGGCAGGTAGCGTTAGTGGTAGGTAGCCTAGCGCAAGGTAGCGGTAGTGGTAGGTAACATTGTGGCAGGTAGCGGTAGACGCAGGTAGAGTTAGTGGTAGGCAGCCTAGCGACAGGTAGCTGTAGATGCAAGTAGCGGTAGCAGCAGGTAGAGGCAGGTAGTGGTAGCAGCAGGTGGAGGCAGGTAGCCTAGTGGCAGGTAGCGGTAGAGGCAGGTAGCATTAGTGGTAGGTAGCCTAGTGGCAGGTAGCTGTAGATGCAGGTAGCGGTAGCAGCAGGTAGAGACAGGTAGTGGTAGTGGTAGGTAGCCTAGCGGCAGGTAGCGGTAGGGGCAGGCAGTGGTAGGTAGCCTAGCGGCAGGTAGCGGTAGCGGTAGCGATAGCGGTAGGTAGCCTAGTGGCAGGTAGTGGTAGCGATAGCGCTAGGTAGCCTAGTGGCAGGTAGCGATAGCGGTAGGTAGCCTAGTGGCAGGTAGCAGTAGCGGTTAAGAGTGTTGGTCCAGTAACTGGTGAAAAATCTGTCGATGTGCCCTTGAGCAAGGCACTTAACCCTAATTGCTCCTGTAAGTCGCTTTGGATGAGACCTGCTAAATGACTCAAATGTAAATGTATGGCACTGTATATTGACTTTCTGGCTACAGTGCATTCGGTAAGTATTCAGACCCTTTGACTTTTTCCACATTTTGTGAAGTTACAGCCTTAATCTAAAATGTATTAAATTGTTTTTTTCCCCCTTCATCAATCTAGACACAATACCCCATAATGACAAGGCAAAAACAAGTTTTTAGAAATCTTTGCAAATGTATAAATAAAAAAGCTGATATATCACATGTAAATAAGTATTCAGACCCTTTACTCAGTACTTTATTGAAGCACCTTTGGCAGTGATTGCAGCCTTGAGTCTTTGTTGGTATGACGGTACCAGCTTGGCACATCTGTATTTGGGGAGTTTCTCCCATTCTTCTGTCAGGTTGGATGGGGACTATCGATGCACAGCTATTTTCAGGTCTCTCCAGAGATGGACTCCAATGAAGTTGTTGAAACAGCTCAAGGATGATCAATGGAAAAAGGATGCACCTGAGCTCAATTTCGAGTATCATGGCAAAGGATTTGAATACTTATGTAAATAAGCCATTTTGTTTTTTATACATTTGCAAAAATGTCTAAAAACCTGTTATCGCTTTGTCATTATGGGGCATTGTGTGTAGATTGATGAGGAAAAAATATATTGAATCAATTTTAGAATAAGGCTGTAACATAACAAAATGTGGAAAGAGTCAAGGGGTCTGAATACTTTCCAAATGCACTGTATGTGTGGCTGTGTGTACAGGTTTCTGTATGGGTGTGTGTACAGGTTTCTGTATGGGTGTGTGTACAGGTTTCAGTATGGGTGTGTGTACAGGTTTCTGTATGGGTGTGTGTACAGGTTTCTGTATGGGTGTGTGTACAGGTTTCTGTATGGGTGTGCGCACGTGCGCCCATGTGTGTTGTGACTGACTGAGAAATGTATGCATATGTCCATACAGGAGCAGGTTCATGTTGGCGTTGAGGTGACGTCCAGTCCGGCGAGCCAGCTGAGCTGAGAGAGTTGGTATTTGAAAGGACACTCACAGCTTGGCTCCAACTCGAAAATACAGTTAAGAGATACTCCTGAGTCATGCTGGTAGCATAGAGGTCGAAGACAAGAAGAATAAGTGCTGAGAGAAAGAGAGAGAGAGAGAGAGATCACCTGTTGGAGATGCAAAGAAAATGGCTCAAGATAGTGGCAAGGAGGGCCGGGCCCTGGGCATAAGCAACATAAAAAATGAGGAACTCATTTGGGGTTTGAAAAGTAGAATATCCAAGGTGTAGTTTCTACATTTGTTTGTCTCTTGTATGTCAGTCACTGACATTCACTCAATGAGCCATGTCAGCTAAAACAAAAAGATTGCTAAACTAGTCAAGACAGCTGTCTAAACTTGTAGTAATCATGGCCGAATACTGAATGGGAAACCAGGGCACGTGCCCAGGGGCCCTGACCTCCAGGGGGCCTCCATTGATTTCGTTAGTCACTCTCACTCAGATATCATATTAACATGGCATAAGTCATGCCAAAATGGGTAGAATTGCAGGAAATTAGCTGTAAAACTGCAAGTGTTTGTCTCTGCCCCATGGCAAATTGAGTAGAATTGCATGAAATGTGTTATAAACTACGCCCCATGGCAAAATGTGTAGAATTGCAGGAGATTAACTTTAAAACTAAAATGTTTATTTCCGCCATCGTCAAGAGGGGGGCCACTAAAATGTTTTGCCCTTGAGGTGGGGAACCCCCCCTAACCAAATCCCGCTTAGGGCCACCAAAAGGCTTTGTTTGTATTGATGATGCGGCAAGGTCAGAGCCAACCTAATGTTGTGACTTAGCCCAATAAAACACACATGAATAAAAGGCTTTCTTTGTATTGATGATGTAGAGAAAGGGCTACGGTGCTCTGAAGAGACTGTATTGATCTGGGATTGAACTGAAGTGGGTTTGTGTGTCATGGGGAGTCTTTGGAGATACAAGTAGGGAATATTATATTTTCTAGGCTTCGTTAGCAAGGAATTCCATGGCATTCTTCCCGCACCCCTAGCATGGTACTAAGGAGCCTAATAATTAGGGTTCTGAATTTTCCTAACCAGGAAATACTGTAGGCCTATCATGACACTAGACGAGACCCAAATACAGACACAGGAGGCAGGTGGTTGGAGTATAAGATGTTTAATAGATCCAAAGGGAATAGGCAAGAGAATGGTCATGGACAGGCAAAAAGCCATAACCAGATCAGACTCCAGGAGGTACAGAGTGGCAGGCAGGCTGGAGGTCAGGGCAGGCAGAATGGTCAGGTAGGCAGGTACAGAGTGGCAGACACGCTCGAAGTCAGGGCAGGCAGAACGGTCAGGTAGGCAGGTACAGAGTCCAGAACAGGCAAGGGTCAAAACCGGGAGGGCTAGAAAATGGCAAAAAGGCAAAGCAGGAAAACAGGAAAAACCGCTGGTAGGCTTAGACATACAGGACGAACTGGCACAGAGAGACAGGAAACACAGGGATAAATACACTGGCACAGAGAGACAGAAAACACAGGGATACATACACTGGAGAAAACAAGCGACACCTGGAGGGGGTGGAGACAATAACGAGGACAGGTGAAACAGATCAGGGTGTGACAAGGCCGGAGGCTAATACTGGAGCCAGAAGTTTTCCCTGGTCAGGTCACGTGATCGGGAAAAAGTCCTGCCTCTAGCATGATATCACATCATCATTTGGGCAGCATTCAAGCATTGTTCTGTTGTTCCTGTAATATTTAGGAGGGATAAAGCATGCCTAAATGGTCCCATCTATATTCCTCCCCTAGAGAATAGCCTGGCGGGGCTGTCTGTGTTTGTCCTTGATTGCCTTTGAGACAGTCTGAGCGAATAGCATGGTTGTAATGGACACCAGCTATCTGTGTCCCATCTCTGGTACCCTCGCCTCGGATTTCGCCCCTTGGCCGCCGCGCTGGGCTGGACGTCGTATCTTCAGAGCTGCCACATCCATTATTTATACACAGGGTTCCTCTGTCCTCCAACCAGGGACTGACATCTCACTGGAATTTAGTTTACACTCAACACACACTGGACCTTACTATCTGGACTGGACAGGTGTTAACCCTTTGTCATACTGTAACAGGTCAGGGTTTATTTTAGGTGAGCCGGGCAAACACATACTGTACATGGTTTTAAAGCTGGTTGCTTATCTCTTTATGCTGTAAAATGTGGAGAATTGATGTAAATGTGTGCTTGTGCTCTGACAATGGTGTCCCTGGGGGGATTAGTAAAGTTGTATTCAACAGTGAGCCTGATCACCGACAGCAATGAGACAGCCTATAGGGAGGAGGTCAGACCTGGCAGTGTGGTGCCAGGACAACAACCTCTCCCTCAGTGTGAGCAAGACAAAGGAGCTGATCGTGGAATATAGGAAAAGGAGGGCCGAGCAGGCCCCCATTAACATCGATGGGGCTGAAGTGGAGCAGGTCGAGAGTTTCAAGTTCCTTGGTGTCCACATCACCAACAAACTATCATGTTCCAAACACACCAAGACAGTTGTGAAGAGGGCACAACAACACCTTTTGCCCTGAAGGATACTGAAAAGATTTGGCGCGGATCCCCAGATCCTCAAAAAGTTCTACAACTGCACCATCAAGAGCATCCTGACAGGTTGCATCACCGCCTGGTATGGCAACTGCGCTACAGAGGGTAATGCATACGGTCCAGTACATCACTGGGGCCAAGCTTCCTGCCATCCACCTAGTGTCTAAAACATTTTCAAAAAATTTGGGAAGGCCCAAAAAATTGTCAAAGACTGACCCCCACCCCCTTTATTTTTACACTGCTGCTGCTCACTGTTTATTATCCATGCATAGTCATTTTACAAATTGCCTTGACTAACCTGTACCCCCACACATTGACTCGGTACAGGTACCCCCTGTATATAGCCTCGTTAATGTTATGTCATTTTCTTGTGTTATTTAAAAAATAAAAACCTTTATTTTATTCAGTAAATATTTTCTTAGCTTGAACTGCATTGTTGGCTGAGTAAGCATTTCACCTGTTGTATTTGGCGCATGTGACAAATAAAAGTTGATTTGATTCGAATTGAATTTAAGGCATATTTTTCACAGGGTTTTCATGATTCTTCTATCAAGATTGAGATTAGGACCTCACTTTTCTTCATTAAGAAATGTGACGAGTTACAGAGGCTGCTGCCGGTTCCTACTTCACAGTAGGGCCATTTGCGAATGTTTATTTTTGTCTGAAATGCCTTCTTGAACATGTGAACTTCCATGTGGCTTAATTACAAACTTGTATTTGATCAGTAAATATGAATACACATTTTTAATTATCAGCCTAGTTGAGCCAAGGAGCAAGCACTGAGCTATATAGGGGGTAAGACAACATCTTTCCTGGGTAGTCATGATTGGATGAGATAATGGAACAGTTGGACATGCTGAGAGATGAGTCCTGATTGGTCTGTATATATCTGAACGGCCTCCTCCCTGGTCAGTATATAGATTTATATATCTCAGATTTTTGGAGAGATACAGCTATGGACAACTGCAAAAGTGTTGCTACAGCTCTCTAAAACATTGCTTCCGTAAATTTAGCTGAGTTTATGAGGGAGACCTACTTTCTGGAGGACAATGCCGTGCTGACTCACATGCGTTTACATGTGTGGGTGGGGTGGGGCTAAGGCTTAAGATTGTGCAAACAATGCTGAATGGGCGTAAACAAACAAGAGTTCTCTAGTCAGTGTGAAAATGTCATAAAATTCTTTCGAACAGGTATTTTTCCCCTACTTGTCTTTTAAGTAGGATAACACGTTTTTCAACTTTCCCAGCATAACGTACCTATGTTTCCTCCAACTACAACATACCATTTTGAAGCTCTGAGTCTGTACTTTTATACATTTAAAAAAATAAGCAAATCACTTACATTTGACATACGCTTCAGTAGAGAAATCTGGACACACATTTGTTTGTATTCTTATTGAAAAATGAGTGAAAGAAAAACAATTATTGAAAGAAAATAAGCAATCTAACGTGGCAAGGATGACACGTTCTGTAGCATTATATTTCCAAAGGTAAGGTGTCAACCCGTGAGGCTGTTTTTCACCTTCCCAGTGACACAGAAAAGCTGCATTTTCCAATAAACGAATATAAACACTAGGCTCTCTCTCACATACCAGCTGCCTCCACCCTCACTAGATCCAAGAATTCCTGCATCTTTGATTTTGTGTGTGCTTAGTGAAAAAGTCAAATATGCCATGTGTAACAATTGCCATGGGAACATAGGCTTCAATCATGTTGTATTTGCTTGTTGTGTTGTGTTGCTCAGCTGTTTTGATGTAGAAGAGTGAAAACATACTTTATTTTGGTATAGGAATCAGAGTAAGCTGATGGGTTGCCAAATAATAACACATTCTTCGATATAAAAATATATTATCCACCTGATTGTTAATCAGACTGTTTTGTAGACCTACTGACTGGGCTGTTCTAGGCAGAAATCAGTCTTTGATTGTAGGGAGAATGTAAAGTTGGCTACATTATCAATGCCCTCCCCTGATGTAGGGCCAGGAGGTGATTTCAAACCACAGAAATCACTCCTGTCTGATTTGTCACTAGAAGGGCCTGTTGGTGATGGGATTCTAATGGCTATGCCTCCTGTCCACCTCTCAGCTGTCTCCTCCTGTCTCCACTCTAGCTGGAATGGGAAGGGAAGGAGAAAGAGAGTGTACATGCAAACATATCGGCAACTTGAGTGATTATAATTCAAAATATCTCTCTCTCTCTCTCTTAGGTCCAGGATGCTGGGTGCGGTGGTCCCTGTCTGTGGACTGCAGGCTCTGCTGACGGCCCTCCTGCTCTCTCTGGGCTATGGTAAGTAGAACCATACAGGGTTCTTCGGTTTGTCCCAATGGGGGAACCCTTTTAAGGGGCTGGGCTAGTTTATGGAGAAATTAATTAATTTATTCTATGTAGGGTTCTTTAAAGAACCCTTTGTATATGGTTCTACCTAGAACACTCTATGAAGAGTTCTACTGAGAACCCTTGGTTAACAGGCCACTTCAGGCCTGCAAGTCGAATTATGCTGGCTTGCAAAGTGATGTCAAATCAAATTGATTGGAATTCCTATTGGAATCCAACCAGAGTTAGGATATCCAACAAGTGCATTTGTTAATCACCCGCAACCTGCATTCAGAATGACTGCCAAGGGTAGGGAAGATTGAATACTGAGACTACCTCAAACGGGTGAAACAAATCCAATTACTAACAGATTGGATTAGTTTAGAAAACGGTATGTTATTTATCTTTGTGTCGCATTAAATGCATCAACCCATCAATTACATGCAAAAACAGATATTACAGTGAAACAAACAATTCTGAAAATCTCCCTGCAATAGAGCATGCTGGGAAATATTATATATGGCTCTATGTAGAACCCTTCTTGCCTTCCAAAGAATCACAAAAGAACCCTTTCTTGCAAAAACAGTTCTTAAGATGTTAAAGGTTCTAGGTAGAACCCTTTGCCTTACAAAGTACACTCATCTGATTAAAACGGTTCTTGGTAGCACTACCCTTTGGAGGGTTGCAGTTTATGGGGGATGGTTTAGGCACACACACACACACACACACACACACACTTCCGTCATCCCTATAGGGCTGGGACTGTTGGCAGGTCCTCACAGCTTAGGGACGAGGGGATTGATTCCATTCATTTTATCTCACTATAAATACTGGAGCTGGACTTTTAGTAGAGGCAAATGATGAGGCATTCAGGGCAGGGAAGACAACAAATCTCCCAGCTCCATTTATCCTGCAGTACTTAGCTCTTGAGTCACAGTCTCTGGAAAAACAGGAACATTCGCTAATCTTCCATGCTGAGCTTTATTTTTATTCTGCATCACTTGTTAAATATTCATGTGACTTGTTCATATCCACTTTGATGCTTAAAACAACAAACTTAGCTGCATTTTGACAACTTAATACCATGCTAATACCGCTCAAAAATCTGTGTGTATTCATTAGTGCATACGGTAGCAAAATGGTTTGCAACAGAAAATGTTTGTGGGCAACGAAAATGAGCATCTCTTATTGAACAAGTTCAGATTGGTCCCTCCCTATTATGGCCAACTGCTTCCATTTGGTTAGTGAATATACCTCTGGTGAGAAACTGAATATATAGACACAGTCCTGTGTCTCAATATTGTATTCACATACTGTACAATGAGCCCTATAGTATGTCATAGGCAGATATCGAATGTATCCTGACCTATGATTTTCCTCAGTGAATCCCAGCCTGGTCTCAGAGCAAAACGTATTATATATGTATATAGTACCAGACAAAAGTTTGGACACACCTACTCACTCATGGGTTTTTCTTTATATTTACTATTTTCTACATTGTAGAATAATAGTGAAGTCATCAGAACTATGAAAAAACACATATGGAATTATGTAGTAACCAAAACATCAAATCAAATGTATTTATATAGCCCTTCTTACATCAGCTGATATATCAAAGTGCTGTATAGAAACCTAGCCTAAAACCCCAAACAGAAAGCAATGCAGGTGTAGACGCACGGTGGCTAGGAAAAACTCCCTAGAAAGGCCAAAACCTAGGAAAAAACCTAGAGAGGAACCAGGCTATGAGGGGTGGCCAGTCCTCCTCTGGCTGTGCCGGGTGGAGATTATAACAGAACATGGCCAAGATGTTCAAATGTTCACAAATGACCAGCATGGTCAAATAATAGTAATCACAGTGAACAGGTCAGGGTTCCATAGCCGCAGGCAGAACAGTTGAAACTGGAGCAGCAGCAAAAGTGTTTAAAAAATATATTTTGATTTGTTCATGTGCCTTCGGAAAGTATTCAGACCCCTTGGCTTTTTCCACATTTTGTTACGTTAGAGCCCTATTATAAAATGTATAAAATTATTTTTAGCATCAATCTATCATCAATCATCAATCTACACACAATACAAAGTGAAAACAGTTTTTTTGAAATGTTTGCAAATGTATTAAAAACAAAAAACAGAAATACCTTATTTACGTAATGTGAGCGGACCAAGTAATTGGGCATCACTCTAAAGCTGGGAGGTAGAATAAACGAGTCAGGAGTAGGTTTTCTTGATTGAACACAGTTCTCTATTGAGGGCATTTGGTCAACACAAACACTCCAACATAATCAATGAAAATCTCCCAAGGAAAAACATACATCTTCTTCTCCAGATGAAACAGGAACACAATACGATTGATCATCCTTGGGATGTTTCTTCAACCTGATTGGAGTCCACCTGTGGTAAATTCAATTGATTGGACATGATTTGGAAAGGCACACACCTGTCTATGTAAGGTCCCACAGATGACAGTGCATGTCAGAGAAAAAAACCAAGCCATGAGGTCTAAGGAATTGTCCGTAGAGCTCCGAGACAGATTCCAAGAACACAGGATGAGATGTTACTATCCTTTGTGCAAGCACTTCCAAGAGTTAATGAACAGTGAGCCTGGTGAAATTTGGGGAGCGCATCGTCAGTAGTGTACCTTTGGTTCCATGGGTGTTTCGGCCTTTCACACTATACACCCTCCCCAAAGGCGGCCAGCGACAGGGTGATCAATCCTACGCTTGCGTCCCATTCCCAATTAGTCATAGGAGTTGCCTTGTTGTTGATAGCCAACATCCCATGGGACTATGCATGGCAGGGGCGTCCTCCTCCCTGAGTGAAGCATTGTTGATGCATACCTCCTGGCCCTCTCACTTCGGGCCCAGCCCAGGGGTCTTTCCTCTTCATCCAGAGCCACTGACTGCTGCCTTCTGCCGCCTCCGATACAGCTTTGATTGCCGAACGCTGGCTCTGGCCCTTAATTCCAAGGTCTCTAAGCAGTCTGGTTGTAGATGTTGCCACAAAACCTCTGCAGCCCACCTCCACTGGTCGGACTTCTGTGTTCCAGCCATGATGCCGTGCTTCGGCAGCTAGATCGGCATAGCGCAGATGTTTTCGCTCATAAGCCTCATCTACTGAGTCCTCCCAGGGTACTGTGAGGTCAATGATGAAGACCTTCTTGAGCGAACGGGACCAGAGCACCATGTCAGGTCTTAGGGTGGTGGTTGCGATCTCCGGAGGAAACACCAGTTGCCGGCCAATGTCAGCTAGCATTTTCCAGTCGCGGGCCAAGCGCAGCATGTCTCGCTCTAATGGTGTCGAGCCGCTCTTCGGTGGTTTAGCCCCTTCACGGACAAAGTGCGTCCGTAAGGGGTGTGATGCTGCTGGGGGTGGTAGGGAGTTGGTGGCAGCTCGCTTGTCCTCCAGGGCGGACGCAAGGTTTTTAAGGACTTGGTTGTGACGCCAAGTGTAGCGTCCTTGGGTGAGGCTTGTTTTACACCCTGTGAGAATGTGCCTGAGGTTGGCTGGCATGGAACAGAGGGCACAGTCCGGATCTTCACCATACCATTGGTGAAGATTAACTAGAGTTGGAAGGACGTCATATGTTGCTCTGAGGGAAAAGCTCAACCGCCTCGCTTCCATGGCCCACAGATCCTTCCAGCTGATCTTCCTCTTCTCCACACTGTCCCATCGAGTCCACTGTCCCTGTTTGGAAAGAGAGACTGCCTTGGTCCACCTTGCAGCCTCCTCCTGATGGCGTACTTCCTGCACTACCATCTTCCGCCGCTCTGGTGCAGTGGCCTTACTCCAAGCAGCACGGCTAGTTAGCCCAAGGCCTCCTCTCCCTTGCTGAACATGACCCACAATGTCAGCATGTCTGAGGGCTGCTGTTGCCTCCTGGACTGCTTTTCCTGGCCTCCATTTGTGCCCAGTTGCCAAGGTCGGCGCGTTGTTGCTCACCACTGGGTCTCGAGATTCATTCAGTGTTATGTGGAGCCTGGTTTTTGAACACTTGAATTCCTCTGTTAGACTGGTGAGGGGCAGCTTGAGGACACCATCTCCATAGAGGCCTATGGTGGTAAGGCATTGTGGAACTCTGAGCCACTTCTTTAAGTAGCCTGTAACTCCTCTTTCCATCTTCTCCACTGTTGAGATTAGAACCTCATACACTGCTAAGGGCCACAACACCCGGGGTAGGAGACCAAACTGCAGACACCAGGCCTTTAACTTTCCAGGTAGCTGGGTGTTGTCGATGAACTGTAGGCTACTACTGATGTCTTTGCGCAGCTGTTGCACCTGGTCTTTGTCCTTCAGGCTTGCATCATACCACCTTCCAAGGCTTTTTACCGGCTGCTCAGACACTGTTGGGATTTGGTCATCTCCGATGAAGAATTTCAGGTCAGAGAGTACTCCCTTCACAATCGAGATGCTGCGTGACTTGGATGGTTTAATCTTCATATGGGCCCAGCTGATGTTCTCCTCGAGTTTTCTGAGCAGTCTCCTGGTGCATGGGACAGTGGTGGTCAATGTTGTAATGTCGTCCATGTAGGCTCTGAGTGGAGGGAGGCGGAAACCAGAGTCGACTCGCTGTCCACCAGCAACCCATTTTGAGGATATGGTGATAACCTCCATTGCCATTATGAATGCCAACGGAGAAATGGTACATCCCGCCATTATACCTACATTCAGGCACTGCCATGAGGTGGTGAACTCTGAGGTGGTGAAGCAGAACTGCAGATCCTGGAAGTACGACTTCACCAGGGTTGTGATGGTGTCCGGTATGTGGAAAAATCTGAAGGCAGACCACAGGAGTTCATGGGGCACAGAGCCAAATGCATTGGCGAGGTCGAGAAAGACTACATGGAGGTCCCTTTTCTCCACCTTGGCCATTTGGATCTGGTGCCAGATCATGCTGGAATGTTCCAAGCAGCCAGAGAACCCTGATATTCCTGCCTTCTATACAGATGTATCGACGTACGCATTCCTTTGTAGGTACTCGGCCATCGTCTGGGCAATGGCCCTAAAGAAGATTTTACCCTCGACATTCAGTAAGGAAATTGGGCAGAATTGGCTGATGTTCATTGCATCCTTCTCCTTAGGGATCAGGACCCCCGCCTGCCCTACGCCACACGTTGGGTATTATCTTCTTTTGCCAAGCTGTTCTCATAAGCCTCCAGAGGAACCTCAGGACGTCTGGTGCGTTCTTATACACTTTGTACGGGACTCCATTTGGCCCCGGGGCTGATGCTGTTCTTGCCCGTCGAACTGTGTTTTCCACCTCTTTCCATGTCGGAGGGCTGGTCTCAATATGATGTTCCGGGGGTTCAATGGGTGGGATATCTGAATGGATGGCCAGATGTTCATGTCGATTTGAGTCAAAGTTTGTTGTTCTCAGGTGCTCCTCTAGGTCTTTCTTTGTTGTTTTTAGAGCTCCACTTTTTTCCTTCGTGAAGAGACTTTTAAGGAACTTGAAGGGATCTTTATAGAATCGAGTTCTAGTTTGTTCTTTCTTCCTTCTGCGTTTCCGTAGGTTCTCTGCTCTACGGAGGGATGCCAACCGGGTTTTGATGTCAGCCTGAAGTGCCTCTATGCCCTCCTTTTCCACTTCCGAGGCCTTCTTCCACTGTTTCTTAAGCTGTCGCCTTTCTTGAACGAGGCGCTTGATTTCTTGTTGCCTCCTGGAAACTGGTGCGGTTGGAATCTTTCTCCCGCCTTTTGCCTCTTCCACTCCAAATCTTTCTGTCCCGTACTCATAGATGATGTCCCCCATCCTCTCCAACTTCTTCTCCACTGTGTCTCGAAGTTTCTCGAGGGTCAAGGTAAGGTTCACTGTTTCCCACAACTTCTTGTCACTGGCGCCGGGCCACTTCACATACGGTCTGTGCCCTGGTAGTCTCCTCTCGACTGCAGGTCTGGGAGGCTGGGTGAGTTCCACTCCTGTTGTTGGTTCCACCTCAGTTGTTACTTCTGTGATTGAGTTTACGTCCTCCATGACAGTGGTACTGATGCACTGCAAACTATGGTTTGCGTCCAGTTGCTGTGCTTCATTCGACTGATTTGATCGCTTTCGCAGAAAGTAATCAATGCGAGGCCTCTGTCTCTCTTTACCCAAACACCCCTTCTTCCCCTGGTGGATCCTCAGCCCATGGTGTGATGTAACTTTCCTCCAACCACAGACACATACCTGCATCTGTTTGTGGCCCGCTGTTGCAGCAGAACTTGTGACAGTTGCTGTGGTGTTCTCTTGTGCTGTGCTCTCATTACTCGTAGTCGTTTCCGGTCCAGTCGTTACCATGTTGTCAGCCGATGAGTCATCTTCCGCCCTCGCTCTAGGGGTATTCTCGTATGTTGACTTTCTGTAGCTAAAGCGGGTGTTTCCAACATACTGCGAAGCATGAGAAACTACAGAAATGGGAAGCTACCCCATGACTGTCCCAGGATTGTGTCGAGGCACAAATCTGGGGAAAGGTACCAAAACATTGGAACCACCAAGACTCTTCCTAGAGCTGGCCACCCGGCCAAGCTGAGCAATCGGGGCCTTGGTCAGGGAGGTGACCAAGAACACGGGGATCACTCTGACAGAGCTCCAGAGTTCCTTTGTGGAAATGGGAGAACCTTCCAACCATCTCTGCAGCACTCCACCAATCAGGCCTTTATGGTAGAGTGGCCAGATGGATGCCAATCCTCAGTAAAAGGCACATGACAGTCCGCTTGGAGTTTGCTTAAAGGCACCTAAAGGACTCTCAGACCATGAGAAAGAAGATTCTCTGGTCTGATGAAACCAAGATTGAACTCTTTGACCCGGACTTGATCCCGATCTAACATCTCTGGAAAGACCTGAAAATAGCTGTGCAGCAACACTCACCATCCAATCTGACAGAGAAACTCACTAAATACATGTGTGCCAAGCTTGTAGCGTCATACCTAAGAAGATTCAAAGCTGTAATCACTGCTAAAGGTGATTAAACAAAGTGCTAAGTAAAGGGTCAAAATACTTATGTAAATGTGATATTTCCGGTTTAAGTTTTTATAAATTCGCAAAAAAACAAACAAAAAAAATGTTTTTTTGCTTTGTCATTGTGGGTTATTGTGTTTAGATTGATGAGGGGGGGGGACAATTTCATCCATTTCAGAATAAGACTGTAACGTATCAAAATGTGGAAATTGTCAAGTTAAGAAGTGAGTATAGACAACTCCCACTGAGAAATAAGTGGGTATACAGCGTATATCCTCCACTACACCACTGTGTATAATTGGTTTGTATGTGTAGGGCTTTATCTGAAATTGTTCTTTACAGAGTCAGGTATATTTGTTCAGGCCTCAATTGTTCCTTGGTTAGCACCATTCGTTCTCACTGTTGATAATTCTAATAGTATAACTTCTAACAGTAACTGTATCCCCTGGTTAAATGGGAAAGAGTGCAGCGGTTCTGCCTGCCAGGAATAATCATCTCTGATTGATTGAGATATTCATTATGTAACATAATAGATGGAAATCATTCAATATATAAATTCTAAATTAATTTCGTAGCCTTTCCCCAGAAGCATTTAATATTTTTCTGCAGTGGGCTAAATCAGGGTCACACAGAGTCATTCTTGATAGTCTTAAATAAATCTACTTTGAAACAAAAATAGTCATTGAAGAATCCCTACTGTAACATATCATACTAATGTGAGAAGCCCAGATTTAGTAAAATATTGTATGTTTTAAGATATTAAAATATAATACTATCCATACCAAACTTTAATTTGTATTTCCAGACACTAGCATTTCACCCCATCCTACACAGAGCTATGTGATAATTTTCTTTAACTAAGAAAGTCAGTTAAGAACAAATTCTTATTTACAATGACAGCCTACCCCAGCCAAACCAGGACGACACTGGGGCAATTGTGCTCCACTCTATAGGACTCCCCATCACAGCCAGATGTGACACAGCCTGGATTTGAACCAGGGACTGTAGTGACACCTTTTTCACTGAAATGCAGTGTCTTAGACCGCTGCACCACTCGGGAGCCAAATCACTGATGAAGGGTTGTAGACTTCAGCTACTGACTTCAGCTTGCCTCGAGAAAAAAATGCAGTGTGCACGAACAACCAAAAAACCAAAACTAACAAAAACTTCACCAAATGTTGTCATATATTCACAAAACTGTTCCAAAATGTTTTGGCTGGGAAACCTTAGGGGACAAAGAGAACAGTTAAGAGTTGGGTCCAATTTCATCGGAAAAAAGTCTCCATGGTGTTAAATACAGTCTGTGAACACACTTAAAATGTATAAATTGATGGTTGGGATTACGTAATGCCAAGGTCATATTTTTCCATGTTCATTTCCAGTTAAAGGGTTGTTCAGTTGCAATTAGATCTGTGGGCCAAACTTTTTTAATGGCTAGCTCAGAATATAAGCTTTCCAAAAGTTGTTTATATATTATAGAGATCAGTCCTTTCGGGAACTTAGATCATTTATTTATTCATTGAATGGTTTGGTAGTTGGGTTTCCCAAGGGACTCCATAGGCCAGCAAAGCTGACTTAACTTGTAAATATAGAAGAAAGGAGATGCCTGATAATGTGTTTCTATCTTTCAAATCTTGGAATGTTCTCAAACCGTTATGTCCGTGATATCTGTAAGGGTACGGATTCCACATCTGGCCCATAGGGGGGATTCAAAAGGCCACACAAGCAAATATTGTGAACTATTGGAGTATGGGCCATTTTGATTCCCAGTTACATTGTTTTACAATTGTGTGCCAAATAGAAATTGTGTGCGCAATAATAGCACCAAAGCATAGTTTACATTGTTTAAGGGATACATTAGTGAACACCTCTTCCAGGGCAATAGGATACACCATATTTCTCTATATACAGTGCCTTGCGAAAGTATTCGGCCCCCTTGAACTTTGCGACCTTTTGCCACATTTCAGGCTTCAAACATAAAGATATAAAACTGTATTTTTTTGTGAAGAATCAACAATAAGTGGGACACAATCATGAAGTGGAACGACATTTATTGGATATTTCAAACTTTTTTAACAAATCAAAAACTGAAAAATTGGGCGTGCAAAATTATTCAGCCCCTTTACTTTCAGTGCAGCAAACTCTCTCCAGAAGTTCAGTGAGGATCTCTGAATGATCCAATGTTGACCTAAATGACTAATGATGATAAATACAATCCACCTGTGTGTAATCAAGTCTCCGTATAAATGCACCTGCACTGTGATAGTCTCAGAGGTCCGTTAAAAGCGCAGAGAGCATCATGAAGAACAAGAAACACACCAGGCAGGTCCGAGATACTGTTGTGAAGAAGTTTAAAGCCGGATTTGGATACAAAAAGATTTCCCAAGCTTTAAACATCCCAAGGAGCACTGTGCAAGCGATAATATTGAAATGGAAGGAGTATCAGACCACTGCAAATCTACCAAGACCTGGCCGTCCCTCTAAACTTTCAGCTCATACAAGGAGAAGACTGATCAGAGATGCAGCCAAGAGGCCCATGATCACTCTGGATGAACTGCAGAGATCTACAGCTGAGGTGGGAGACTCTGTGCATAGGACAACAATCAGTCGTATATTGCACAAATCTGGCCTTTATGGAAGAGTGGCAAGAAGAAAGCCATTTCTTAAAGATATCCATAAAAAGTGTTGTTTAAAGTTTGCCACAAGCCACCTGGGAGACACACCAAACATGTGGAAGAAGGTGCTCTGGTCAGATTAAACCAAAATTGAACTTTTTGGCAACAATGCAAGACGTTATGTTTGGCGTAAAAGCAACACAGCTCATCACCCTGAACACACCATCCCCACTGTCAAACATGGTGGTGGCAGCATCATGGTTTGGGCCCTCTTTTCTTCAGCAGGGACAGGGAAGATGGTTAAAATTGATGGGAAGATGGATGGAGCCAAATACAGGACCATTCTGGAAGAAAACCTGATGGAGTCTGCAAAAGACCTGAGACTGGGACGGAGATTAGTCTTCCAACAAGACAATGATCCAAAACATAAAGCAAAATCTACAATGGAATGGTTCAAAAATAAACATATCCAGGTGTTAGAATGGCCAAGTCAAAGTCCAGACCTGAATCCAATCGAGAATCTATGGAAAGAACTGAAAACTGCTGTTCACAAATGCTCTCCATCCAACCTCACTGAGCTCGAGCTGTTTTGCAAGGAGGAATGGGAAAAAATGTCAGTCTCTCGATGTGCAAAACTGATAGAGACATACCCCAAGCGACTTACAGCTGTAATCGCAGCAAAAGGTGGCGCTACAAAGTATTAACTTAAGGGGGCTGAATAATTTTGCACGCCCAATTTTTCAGTTTTTGATTTGTTAAAAGTTTGAAATATCCAATAAATGTCATTCCACTTCATGATTGTGTCCCACTTGTTGTTGATTCTTCACAAAAAAAGTCAGTTTTATATCTTTATGTTTGAAGCCTGAAATGTGGCAAAAGGTCGCAAAGTTCAAGGGGGCCGAATACTTTCGCAAGGCACTGTACTTAGGCAGGGGGCAAAATAATAATGTCTAAACCGATTTTAGGATGGGGAGAAATGCTAGTGCCTGGAAATACAATTTTAAGTTTGGTGCAGGAAGTATTATATTTTAATATTTTAAAACATATAATATTTTACTAAATCAGGGACACTCAAATGTGTTTGGATACTAGTTTACTTCAGGCAACAATGAAAGGAGGGTGGTTGGTAGGGCGTATAACGTGAACGTCTAGCAGCACAGCGGTTGTGTTTTCAACCCTCCTCACTGACAACTTTAGAATTCTAGCTAACTACTTACTACTTTTTTAGCTACTTAGCATGTTTGCTAACCCTTCCCTTAACCCTAACTCTAACCTTAACCTTACTCCTAAACCTAACCTTAACACAAATCTTAACCCTAACCTTAACCCCTAACCTAACGTAGGATATCATCCTAAAGCAGTCGAACATAGCATATCTTACTAAAGCAGACAAACGTAATATATCATACTAAACCGGTCAAATGAGATCAAGACGGAGGATACTATACTGTGCGTATTTTATTATACAACCTCTATTACAGTGGTAGCCTAATGTAACGTAACCTCTCTCCCTCACCCTCCATTTGGCAAATCTGAACATAACTCTGTCCTCTGTATTTTTGCTTACAAGCAAAAAGTTGAACAGGAAGTACCAGTGATGCGCACAATACAGAAGTGGTCCAATGAAGCAGATGCCAAACTACAGGACTGTTTTGCTGGAACAGACTGGAATGGCATTGAGGAGTTTACCACATCAGTCACCTGCTTCATTAATAAGTGCATTGACGATGTCGTACCCACAGTGACCGTACGTACAGTCCCAGTCAGAAGTTTGGACACACCTACTCATTCAAGGGTTTTTCTTTATTTTTACTATTTTCCACAATGTAGAATAGTGAAGGCATCAAAACTATGAAATAGCACATATGGAATCATGTAGTAACAAAAGAAGGGTTAAACAAATCAAAATATATTTCATATTTTAGATCCTTCAAAGTAGTCACCCTTTGAGATAATGACAGCTTTTCACATTCTAGGAATTCTCGAAACTAGCTTCATGAGGAATGCTTTCCCAACAGTCTTGAAGGAGTTCCCACATATGTTGAGCACCTGTTGGCTGCTTTTCCTACACTCTGAGGTCCAACTTATCCCAAACCATCTCAATTTGGTTGAGGTCGGGTGATTGCGGAGGACAGGTCATCTGATGCATCACTCCATCACTCTCCTTGGTCAAATAGCCCTTACACAGCCTGGAGGTGTGTTTTGTGTCATTGTCCTGTTGAAAAACAAATGATAGTCCCACTAAGTGCAAACCAGATGGGATGTTGTATTGCTGCAGAATGCTGTGGTAGCCATGCTTGTTAAGTGTGCCTTGAATTCTAAATAAATCACTGACAATGTTACCAACAAAGCATAATCCGTTCACCTACTCTGCGTCTCACAAAGACACGGCGATTGGAAGCAAAAGTCTGAAGATTGGACTCATCAGACCAAAGGTGTTTCTTGGCCCAAGCAAGTCTCTTCTTCTTATTGGTGCCCTTTAATAGTGGTTTCTTTGCAGCAATTCCACCATGAAGCCCTGATTCACGTTGTCTCCTCTGAACAGTTGATGTTGAGATGTGTCTCTTACTTGAAGTCTACGAAGCATTCATTTGGGCTGCAATCTGAGGTGCAGTTAACTCCAATGAACGTATCCTCTGCAGCAGAGGTAACTCTGAGTCTTCTTTTCCTGTGACGGTCCTCATGAGAGCCAGTTTCATCATAGCGCTTGATGGTTTTTGAACTGAACTTGAATAACTTTTATGGATTGACTGACCTTCATGTCTTAAAGTAATGATGGCTACTTTGAAGGATCTAAAATATAAAATATATTTGGATTTGTTTAACACTTTTTTGGTTACTACATGATTCCATATGTGTTATTTTATAATTTTGATGTCTTCACTATTATTCTACTGTACAATGTAGAAAAGTGGGTGTGTTCAAACTTTTGACCGGTACTGTACATATCGCAACAAGATGCCATGGACTACAGGCAACATCTGCACTGTGCTAAAGGCTAGAGCTGCCGCTTTCAAGGAGCGGGACACTAATCCGGGCGCTTATAAGAAATCCAGTTACGCCCTCTGACAAACTATGAAACAGGCAAAGCATCAATACTGGACTAAGATTGAATCCTACTACACTGGCTTTGACACTCATCTGATGTGGCAGGGCTTGCTAACTATCACAGATTACAAAGGGAAATCCAGCCGAGAGCTGCCATGTGACATGAGCCTACCAGACGAGTTAAATGCCTTCTATGCTCGCAACAAGGCTAGCAACACTCAACCATGTGTGACAGCACCAGCTGTTATGGATGACTGTATGATCACGCTCTCTGTAGCCGATGTGAGAAAGGTTACAAATGGATAACCAGGATGCGTACTCAGAGCATGCTGGCCACCTGGCAAGTGTCTTCACTGACATTTTCAACCTCTTCCTGACCCAGTCTGTTATGCCTACATGTTTCAAGCAAACCACGATAGTCCATGTGTCTAATAACGCCAAGGTAACCTGTCTAAATGACTACAGCCCCGTAGCGCTCACATTTGTAGCTTTGAAAGGCTGGTCATGGCTCACATCAACGCCATCATCCCAGAAACCCTGGACCCACTCCAATTCGCATACCGCCCCAACAGATCCACAGATGACGCAATCTCTATTGCACTCATTGACTACAGCTCAGTGTTCAGCACCATAGTGCCCTCCAAGATCATCACTAAGCTGAGGACTCTGGTACTGAACACCTCCCTCTGCAACTGAATCCTGGACTTCCTGATGGTCGCCCCCAGGTGGTGAGGGTGAGCAACAATACATCTGCCACGCAGGCCCTCAACAAGGGGGCATCTCAGGGGTCTGTGTTCAGTCGCCTTCTGTATTCCCTGTTCACCCACGACTGCATGGCCGCGCACTACTCCAACACCATCATTAAATTTGCAGATGACACAACAACGGTAGGCCTGATCATCGATGAAGATGAGACAGTCTTTAGGGAGGAGGTCAGATAGTACGCAAGTATAAACACCATGGGACCACGCAGCTGTCATACCGCTCAGGAAGGAGATGCGTTCTGTCTCCTAGAGATTAATGTACCTTGGTTGGAAATGCGCAAAACAATCCCATAACAACAGCAAAGGACCTTGTGAAGATGCTGGAGGAAACAGGTACAAAAGTATCTATATTCACAGTAAAACAAGTCCTATATCGACATAAACTGAAAGGCCGCTCAACAAGGAAGAAGCCACTGCTCCAAAACCGCCATAAATATCCAGACTACGGTTTGCAACTGCACATGGGGACAAAGATCGTACTTTTTGGAGAAATGTCCTCTGGTCTGATGGGGGGGGGGGGGGGGGGGGTGCTTTGCTACAGGAGGGACTGGCGCACTTCACAAAATAGATGGCATCATGAGGATGGAAAATTATGTGAATATATTGAAGCAACATCTCAAGACGTCAGTCAGGAAGTTAACCCCAAGCATACTTCTAAAGTTGTGGCAAAATAGCTTAAGGACAACAAAGTCAAAGTATTGGAGTGGCCATCACAAAGCCCTGACCT
This sequence comes from Oncorhynchus clarkii lewisi, assembly GCF_045791955.1. Classification (NCBI taxonomy): domain Eukaryota; kingdom Metazoa; phylum Chordata; class Actinopteri; order Salmoniformes; family Salmonidae; genus Oncorhynchus; species Oncorhynchus clarkii. The sequence continues at coordinate 60,613,934 of NC_092151.1, read as the reverse complement.
CCATCCTATAGAAAATGTGTGGGCAGAACTGAAAAAGCATGTTCGAGCAAGGAGGCCTACAAACCTGACTCAGTTACACCAGCTCTATCAGGAGGAATGGGTCAAAATTCACCCAACTTATTGTGGGAAGCTTGTGGAAGGCTACCTAAAACGCTTGACCCAAGTTAAACAATTTAAAGGCAATGCTACCAAATACAAATGTGATGAAAGAAATAAAAGCTGAACTAAATCATTCTCTCTACTATTATTCTGACATTTCACATTCTAAAAATAAAGTGGTGATTCTAACAGCTAGTTTAAATGTATTATACTGAGTTTTAAGGTGTATGTAAACTTCCGAATTCAACTGTTATTTGCCTCATTATGTTTTTTCTTATGTTACTATTTCCTTTTTTATTTAGCAAATGTTTGTCTTACTTTTTAACTCTGCATTGTTGGGAATATGCTCTTAAGTAAGCATTTCAAGGTGAAACACCTGTTGTGTTCGGCGCATGTGACCAATAGAATTTGATTTGAAGTAACGTGGTATTAATTTTAGTAAAATATAATACGTTTTGCTCTGAGACCGTAATGTGAATTCCTGAGTGCTATGCTGTGTGTCAGTGTGTCAGAGCTGTCCTTGCACATTACAGCAAGAGCAGTCATTTGTCAGGACAATTTAGTCCTCTAGCATCATCACTCTGAAAAGTCAGGCAATAGTTTGAAAGATGCCTGGGTAAGGTCTTTTTTACCCTCTGACTACGTGTCAGTGCGTGTTTCTCTCTCATTCTCCTTGAGAACACTTCGGCAGGTCTGAGATCATGAGCTGTCAGGGAGTAGTCTCTCCCTGAAGACAACAGCTGATCCTGGACCGGTCCTACTCCGAGAGTCTTATCTGGCCAGTGCAGTGGTCTGCAGGGGCTGGAGTAGCCGTGTACACACACTCACAGATTCTACACGAGAGACCCAGGATAATGGTAAAACCTGCGCACACACACATGTACACACACACACATGTACACACACACACACACAAACACATGTACACACACACACACACACACACACACACACACACACACACACACACACACACACACACACACACACACACACACACACACACACGCACACACATTATCCAGGGTGCAGGGTCTGGAAGGGTCTCCTAGTAGGATTGCATCCAGGGTCTTACCAGGAGGGAGCCTAGACCAAAGCCCCTATGTGCTCCCTCTATGCCCCCTGTGCCCGCCTGTCTGTCTCCCAGCTCCGTCTGCTGCCATCTGCACACCATTGTTCTGCCTTATGTCAAGATCAACAGCAGAGCATTGTGAGGCATGAGGAACACTAAGGCTTGTAAGGCCTGTGACTCAGCAAGCTACTCCCTCAGCACGAGAGACGTGACTGGAGCAGATTGAGTGTTTTTGTGTGTGTGTACATGCGTTCATGGGTGTAATGGCAGTTATTGTAGTTGTAATAGCCTGCATGTTATGTATCCCAAGAAGCCCAGCGGTCACACATAGCATAAGCACAATAAAGTACCTCCCTTGAGTCATATGCCCAATTTCTTACTGACATGCATGAGCCTCTATGTCTGTCGTGGAACAAGATGCATTCTACCCCTCTATTGTGGAGAGGGTATTTTTGAAGACGTCCCTCTTCTGCACCACCCCCTTTTCTAACTTCCTCCTTTTCGGGTGAGTGAATATGGAAATTGGTAATGAAGGGAGACAGAGGGAGGCAGGGGAGCAGTGGGCACAGATGGGTGGCTCGCATTAACAGCTCCTCTGGTGAATGTGTTTGTTCGACGGGTCAGAGATGAGGACGGGAGGAACTGGGCCCTGTGCCATTTCAGATAAATGTATCATTACGCCACACAGGGCGCGGGCATTAGTCACGCCAGCAGCCTCCGAGTGGCACTAAACCGACGTGTGGCGGGATGGGACAGGGAGGGATAGGCAAGGGGCAGGGACAGGGATGAGACAGGGCTGAAACAGGGATGAGACAGAACGGGGCTTGGACGGGGATGGGACAGGGCTGGAACAGGGATGAGACAGGACGGGGCTTGGACAGGGATGGGACAGGAGCTGGGACAGGGCTGGAACAGGGATGGGACAGGACGGGGCTTGGACGGGGATGGGACAGGGCTGAGACAGGGCTGGGACAGGGATGAGACAGGGCTGGGACAGGGATGAGACAGGGCGGAGACAGGGCTGAGACAGGGATGAGACAGGGATGAGACAGGGCTGGGACAGGGATGAGACAGGGCGGAGACAGGGCTGAGACAGGGATGAGACAGGGATGAGACAGGGCTGGGACAGGGATGAGACAGGGCGGAGACAGGGCTGAGACAGGGCGGAGACAGGGCTGAGACAGGGATGGGACAGGGCTGGGACAGGGATGAGACAGGGCTGAGACAGGGCTGGGACAGGGATGAGACAGGGCTGGGACAGGGCTGGGACAGGGCTGGGACAGGGCTGAGACAGGGCTGAGACAGGGCTGAGACGGGGCTGAGACAGGGCTGAGACAGGGCTGGGACGGGGCTGAGACGGGGCTGAGACAGGGCTGGGACAGGGCTGAGACAGGGATGAGACAGGGCTGGGACAGGGCTGAGACAGGGCTGAGACAGGGCTGGGACAGGGCTGAGACAGGGCTGAGACGGGGCTGAGACAGGGCTGGGACAGGGCTGGGACAGGGCTGAGACGGGGCTGAGACAGGGCTGGGACAGGGCTGGGACAGGGCTGAGACAGGGATGAGACAGGGCTGGGACAGGGCTGAGACAGGGCTGAGACAGGGCTGGGACAGGGCTGAGACAGGGCTGAGACGGGGCTGAGACAGGGCTGGGACAGGGCTGGGACAGGGCTGAGACGGGGCTGAGACAGGGCTGGGACAGGGCTCAGACGCAGGCCCCTATCCCCAGTTATGGCTATTATTCATAGCTAGAGGAGGGGGAGAGGAGAAGAGGAAGGGGAATGGGTCCCGGAGAGATGATTTTATACGAGAGAGTCCCAGCACGGGAATGTCATTCCAAGCCCATGTGTGGTGCCTGTCTGTTGGAGGCCCGCTGTGCACTCGCTACAACATATAAACACAAACACAAACACACACACACACACACACGCACAAACACACACACACACACGCACAAACACACACACTAGCTTAATCTACTGTCAGACGGGCAGCTCTGACTGCAGGAGAGATGGCAGGTCGGAGGAGTGGGATGGAGGGATGAAGGAGTGTAGCGGAGGGGGTAGAGAAGCGGAGGTTTTCTGTCAAAAAGCTACTCCCCCTTATTCCATTTAGATTACAAATTTACAGACCTGCCATGATAGCAGACTACCCCTACACAACAGTAACACGTACACAGAGCTCTGTGTTAGCTACTATAAGTGGAGAGGTTATGTGTTTGGCCATTGAAAGAGCAGGTTGACTTAATTGTCATGAATCTTGCCCTGGAAGCAGACTGAGCGATTTCCGCTAGCTGGGACAGCTGCAAAGTTAGAATCGGTAAAAATTAAAAACTTGCTTTTTAGTCAAAATTTAAGGTTAGGCATTAGGGTTAGCATGGGGGTTAAGGTTAGGGCTAGATTTACCATTGCTGTGCCAGTTGGTGACCACTCTGCAAAGCTGCCTCCAGGGCAAGATTCATGACAAGAAATTCCAACCTACACTGAAAGACAGAGGATGTGGTTTTCCCTAAAACCCCACCTCCCTGTCTCAGCTTGTGGTGTCTCTGTTGCCATGGTTATCATTAGGGCTGATTTAGGAGGAGTTAGCATCTGCAAGATAACAGCTTCAACATCCCCCTCTCTCTACTCTCTTTAATTTCCCTCTGTATCTCTCCTCTCTCTCTTCCCTCTCGCTCGCCTCTCTCCTCACTCTCTTGTTCAAATACTTGTCCTTGTATGTATTGTAGATAGATCCAGGCATTTATATATAAAAAGACACAGCCTTCTAATAGAACAGATAAACAGTTTTGTTAGCACATTCTAAATCAGAACTCGTGGCAGCCTCTATCACACAAAGTTCATGGTAAGCAGCATTAGAGAGTTCAAAAGGTAGTCGCGCTCTAACCAAGCCGAGATGCAAAGATGATATACTTAACTGAATCCATGCTGGAAAGAATACAAAGGGTGACAAGGCAAGGTGCTAAAAATAAAACAAAGAAGAGCATACGTTTCGGCCTTATGCCTTCATCAGTGCTGTACAAAGGTGTGAGAGCACCGTGTCAACTTTATACACACCGTCCACCTTTCTTTTAAGCCAGAGCGGAGAGAGAGAGAGAGAGAGAGAGAGAGGGAGAGAGAGAGAGAGAGAGAGCTCAGACAGAAGATGTTTCTTGATTTATGACAACGCAAATACCAGACACATCGCTAGTCAATGCCAATGACACACTTGATCAGCTCAGAGCCAGGTGGCTGGTCTAATAGAAGACAATGGGGCCTTTATTTATCATTGAAAAGCCCATTACAGGTAAGACCGGGCGGAGAGGTGTCAGCCATTGTGCACTTATAACTGTGGAAGAACGCATTAACAGCCTCTCTCTGCTCGAGGCAGATAAAGGCTTCTTTCTGCCTGCAGTTGATCATTTCCTGCTGCTCAAAAAAAGGAAGATGACAAATGTGACCAAGTGGACAATCACATAGGTCAGAAAGTCCTGTTGTGTGATTGAGCACAAGAAGAGAGACATGTTCCTCTCTTCCTGTCTCCCCGCCTCAGGCTCTCGTTCGCTCTTGCTCTTTCTTCACTCAGTGCTCTTTTGCCTCGCCTCTTCCTTCGCAGGTTAGGCGGTCTTTGATTGGGCCTCATTTAGATGAAAAAGTCAAATGAAAAACAGGCTGATTTCCAAACAAAGGAGGGTCTCAATGGGGTTCTGCTTGTAAAAACATTTCCATCTAAATGCAGATTTGGTATATCTATTGCGATGGGGGCCACAGCACTTACATTCATTATTTAACCATGTGGGAATAGAGCCATTTTGTATCGTGGGCCTCCGCTTTAAACACTCATTTGGATTTTTAACAAGTGTATCTGCAATTGATTTTGTGTCACAAATTGTTGCAGTCGGTGTAGGAAACGAAATACAATCTGGGAAAGGGAAGAGAAACTGAAAACACATTTGTACAAAGCAAGGTTGACAGAAGGAGAACAGTGGTTACAACTTGACTTAATTCCCTGCACATTTGTTTGGGTGCTGTGGGAACACGGCCAACACAATGGTAATGTGGATCACCATACAGCTGCTTGGCCAAGTGGAAAGTGGAACAGGGTTTGGCAAACACTGCCATGCCTCATCATTACACAGTTGAAGCATTATCTGTGCTTCTCAGCTTAAACATACATTTGTCTGTTTTACATTTTCCCCAGCTACAGGAGAGGTGGCCCAGAAATTGCAGCGTGATAGTCCTTGGGGACTGTGTGTATATGTGTGTGTGTGTGTGTGTGTGTGCAGTAAACACACTGATGAGTACCACATTCCCGTGGGAAGTAGAGAAAAGGGAGGAGAAGAGTGTGTGCGTGTCTCCTCAGACCTGCTGACTCACTCCATTGAGCCTGAGAGAACCAGCATACTCCCATCTCTGCCTCTTATGCTGCCAGAGTAGAGACACTTTCGAGAGAAAATGAGTATGTGTGCGTGCACATGCATATGTGTGATTTACATTACTCCATTTCCCTTCTATAAATCACACTGTCGCTTCTCGCTTCCTCCTGTCTTTCCTTCCTCCCTTTGCCATCCTCACCATCATGTTCTGAGCAGAGTGCCAACCCCAAACTTATTTTTACTGCGTTATACTCCCCTCTGAGGAAATTGGGCTGCTGCTACCAAGTGAGCAAAGTTCAGAAGTTCCACCATTTTCCCTGACAGACTGAAACACATTACATTCTGTACTCAGAGGACGGTCTCATATGTCACACGGAGAAACTGTACCTACCGGAACATTCTGTCTCAGGAACCGAGAATGCCCCGAATGACACTACTGATATGAGAAATTGCCTTCAGTGCCACGGAAATCTCTGGAAATTCCTTATAACCTCGTAGACTTCGTAACATACCGGTAATCAAATCTGTCTCATAGGTGATATGGTTTAAAGCCCCTTCTGCAGCACACAGCCACACAAAGATGCACAGTATAAAACCTGTAGTTCACAAAGTTCTGTTTCCATCTTGAGCTCGTGTTTGATATTCCCTAGCCCCATTAAACGGCCCTTTTTGAAAAGAGGCGACCATGTTTTCCCTCACAGGTCACAGCTCTCTAGGCAGGTGGAGCATCACTTGAGTGTGCTGAGAGAAAACAGCCTTTTTAAGCACGAATCACCTTTCATGCCGTCGGAGGCAGCGCCAGCGACACGGTTTTACAAATAGATCAGCTAGGTGAGGGAGTCAAACACAGCACCGTGGGCGTCTCGGAGTGTTCAGCATGTCACACACAGACAGATGGAGAGGAGCCCTCTGTGTGTTGATGTTAAGCTCTTCGCCAAGTGGCAGTCAGCCTCTTAGGAAGCCACGGGTAAAGCATATAAAGCATGTAGCAACGAGCGCTGACAGCCATTCACACGTCTCGTCTGCTATTTGTGTGCTCTGGCATGCTCAAAGACACAATAAACCATCAGACAGAAAATGATATATTCCCACAAAAGCTTGCGCGTGTGTATGAGTAGCATATGTGTATTCAGTGTGCCATGAATAATGAATGAGAGATGAGATGTTCTCAAGCAGGGGTTGGGGCTGAATGCCAGGCCAAGGGTAACCGTTGGGCTATGAGGGGAGGGTACACACATACGCACACCACTCTTATCCATCTGGCATTGGGCATAATTCAATGTGAATTGAAAATGAGGCAACAGAGGCCAGATTGAATTGCCGTCACAGACTGAATGTAACGAAATTGCTAGCTGATGCCGAGCGAAAACATCAAGCCAGGTTTCAGAAAAGGAAAACGGAAGAAAAATAGATTGTGTCAGAAGAATGAACAGAGGCAAAAATAAAAAGCTTCAGTGGCCGGGAGAGAGAAAAGCACAATGGTGTGTCTGTGATGATCTCGGGAAGCATCGCTCTTCCAATCAGCTACTTAATTACTGTGGAGAAAAGCCAGGAGAGACACGTTCCGCCAGCGGCGCGACGCCACAACCCTGCTCCGCCGCACTTTACACAAATCTCATCAGATGAAATAGGACGCTGCAGGTGTAGAGGAAACGAATAGTAATGAAAATAAATCAATACCCTCATTTCCCCGTACTTCCTACCATCAACCACTGCCTTCAGTTCTCTCTCTCTTTCTTTCCTTCCGTCTCTCATTCATAACAGCGTGACACTAGCAGTCTATGTTTCCCCCCTGCTGCCAGGGCAATCGAGAAAGAAATAAGAGGGTTTTAGTATATGCATTTCTCCCCTGGTTCCACTCAAACGATACAGCCTATCTGACAGATCTCAATGCTATTATTAATTAATGCTCCTATAAGAGAGGTCCCACAGTGAGTGTTTTGCTGATTGAACGTTTTTATAATAAGGAGGCTTTTAAGTCTGGGGTAGAGTGTGTGTGTGCCCGTATTCCCTGCTGGCCTTCCCAGGCACTGGCGGCTGATGTTGTCGATACCTCCACATCCCAACACACTCCCACGTAACCTAATGACTTTGGGCTTGGATTGGTCTCAGGAGGAGCAGGGGAGGATGGAGGGAGGAGGATTGGAGGGGTGGAGGGAGGAGGAGTGGAGGGGTGGAGGGAGGAGGAGTGGAGGGGTGGACGGAGGAGGAGTGGAGGGAGGAGGAGTGGAGGGGTGGAGGGAGGAGGAGTGGAGCGTGGAGGGAGGAGGAGTGGAGGGAGGAGGAGTGGAGGGTGGAGGGAGGAGGAGTGGAGGGGTGGAGGGAGGAGGGGTGGAGGGAGGAGGAGTGGAGGGTGGAGGGAGGAGGAGTGGAGGGAGGAGGAGTGGAGGGTGGAGGGAGGAGGAGTGGAGGGAGGAGGAGTGGAGGGGTGGAGGAGTGGAGGGAGGAGGAGTGGAGGGGTGGAGGAGTGGAGGGAGGAGGAGTGGAGGGGTGGAGGAGTGGAGGGAGGAGGAGTGGAGGGAGGAGGAGTGGAGGTGTGGAGGGAGGAGTAGTGGAGGGAGGAGGAGTGGAGGGAGGAGGAGTGGAGGGGTGGAGGAGTGGAGGGGTGGAGGGAGGAGGAGTGGAGGGAGGAGGAGTGGAGGGGTGGAGGAGTGGAGGGAGGAGGAGTGGAGGGGTGGAGGAGTGGAGGGAGGAGGAGTGGAGGGGTGGAGGGAGGAGGAGTGGAGGAGTGGAGGGAGGAGGAGTGGAGGGGTGGAGGAGTGGAGGGAGGAGGAGTGGAGGGGTGGAGTGTGGAGGGGTGGAGGGAGGAGTAGTGGAGGGGTGGAGTGTAGAGGGGTGGAGGGAGGAGGAGTGGAGGGAGGAGGAGTGGAGGGGTGGAGGGAGGAGTAGTGGAGGGGTGGAGGGAGGAGTAGTGGAGGGGTAGAGGGAGGAGGGGTGGAGGGAGGAGGAGTGGAGGGAGGAGGGGTGGAGGGAGGAGGGGTGGAGGGAGGAGGAGTGGAGGGCTGGAGGGAGGAGGGGTGGAGGGAGGAGGAGTGGAGGAGTGGAGGGAGGAGGGGTGGAGGGAGGAGGGGTGGAGGGAGGAGGAGTGGAGGGGTGGAGGGAGGAGGGGTGGAGTAGAGAAAAAAAGCCAGTAGCTTCCAATGTTAACCTCATTTATAATAAGGTGAAAGGTATGAATGGATAGAGATACAGTCTATATCTCTATCCTACGGGACTGTAGAGCAGGGGTCTCCAACGTGTAGATTGCAAGTTACAACTAGCTTAGCGCCCATCTATGTTTAGCTCGCGAATCAATTCTGAATGTACATGCCTTTTTTGACGTGTTCCATCGCAAGCTGTCATAAACATAAAGCTCCTGGCTATACAATCCAATCAAAGCCACATTGTCATTATCCCACCCTTGGTTAACCACTGTTGGCTTAAATAGCCAAATGTAACACAATATCTTCAAAATCATTTCCAGCAATATTGCCCGTCTGTCTTCTTTGTGCCCGCATTTGTTTATCACTTGTATGTAGCTAGTTAGCAATGCTAAGACTTTCCCCAAAACCTTCTCAATTACATGTTAACTGCAAAGTAGGCTTGGCAGAATTATATCATGATTATTTGTATCAATTGGGAGGTGATGGTTTTGCAAACTCTGTCATGCCATGTTCTGCAGCAGTAGCCCTAACAGCAGAAACATCTCTAGGCCGACCCAGTCTTCTCTTGCTAGATGTGCAATTAAAGGCGAATTACACACAAAAAAAAATCTAAATGTGTTAGTTTTTATTCCAGACCCTAAAAATGGTCTTCTGGTGTGATTTAAATATTGACATGGACTCAGAACATAAATATGAATTGTTTCTCTGTGAATAATTGTAATATCGAGAGTAAAAAACTGAATTCAGGAAAATACTAAATATGATTTTTTGGGCACCCCCTTAGAGTTCTTTATTAACCATTATTTTACCACAGAAAACACATATCTTGTACACGAAGGACCAGGGGAAGAGTTGCAGGGTAAAGGAGAAGAGAAGAATGTGCTTATTTGAAGAAGAAAAAAACAATAGTATTTCGCGACATAGTTCATTTTCTAAAAGTAGCTCTCGTGCTAGAAAAGGTTGGAGATCTTTGGAGACCCTTGCTGGGACCAATAATCAAGGACCAATAATCAATCAGATAGGATAGAGATCATCCTCTTGTGTTATACTTTACAATTGCAGGACTGATTGAACAAGAGCAACATCCCCCAATAGATACACAGGAATCGATCCCCACCTTTCTCCATGCCAAAGAACATATAATGTGATAGTATTGTATATCAGTTATCCCCTTCCAGCCCAGTACAGACCCAGTACACACTTGACCCAGCTGAACCAGGTCTTGACACGTGGATAAAAAAGCAGCTGTATCATGCCGTAGTAGACCTAGTATCCATTTCCAGTGTTTTTGTCTGACACTGTGGACCTGATTGTGTATCTCTCCTCCTCCTCCTCCTCTTCCTCCTCGTCCTCTCCCCTCCCCAGGCCTGGTGTGGTCAGACCCGGTGGTGAACATGAGGAAGGTGACCCACCAGAGGGTGAGGGAGCAGCTGGCCAACACCGTCCTGCTGCCCTGTGTCTTCACCCTGCGCCCCACCCCTACCCACGAGCCCCCCCGCATCAAGTGGACCAAGGTGTGGGGACAGAGGGGCGACGATGGTCGGCAGAGGGAACAGTCCATCCTGGTCGCCAAGTACAACGTAGTCAAGGTAAAGATTGACTGAGTGAGAAGAATACAAAATGTTGGTTTTATGTGTATGGAGAGTGTGTTGGCCGTCAATCCAGTACTGTGCTGTACTATATTTCTTCTTACTATGACAATAAGATTAAATACATTTCCTCTCACTGTTTTTCTGCTGCCAACTATAATAATTGGACCAGCAAACATTTAGTGGAATGTCCTTTTTCTTTTTCATTGCCATCTTTGTTGTGTTTCATACTGTATGCTCAATTTTGATCTAACTGTGTGTTCATAACTGTAATGTCTTTTCGCGGTTTAGGTTAAGAAGGCATTCCAGGGGCGTGTCACCCTGCCCGGTTACCAGGACAACCGTTACAACGCCAGCCTGGCGCTCAGCGGTCTGCGCTCCAGTGACTCGGGCATGTACCGCTGTGAGGTGGTAGTGGGCATCAACGACGAACAGGACACCGTGCCCCTGGAGGTTACAGGTAATACTGACCCCTGCTACACTCATTACACCTGAGTCGTGTTCAATAGGCTCCAAACAGGAAGTAAACGTAACAAAACAGGGAGGGACAACCTGGACTCGTCCAATAAGAAATGCCCATTTACATTGTCCATTGCAAAACGCTTTAAAGTGTTTTGTCCCTAATGAGCACGACCCTGACTGTAGCTCTAACTGGCATTGCTAATGGAATTATTATATAATTATATAATGTTTACTGTGTGGGAATGTCTGGTCTGGGGAACGTGACAACCTGTGCCAACTGGACCGAGTAATAGATCATTGACCCTGTCGCTTAGGTCTGTTTCATGCCATGAAAGCAAATAGACCTAATGAGAAAATGAAGTGTTGTTATCTGATGTTACGTTGAGGTCTCTGGGCTGTAGTTTATGTTGAACCCACCCACTTCTGTGAGGTCCTGGGGATATTATATGCCATATCAGCTAATAGTATCATAGTAATTACCAAATGAACATTTTTCAGATTTTTCCAGGTCACTTGCTGTTTTTAATAAATGCCTATTAAAGTAATGACTTAAGGGAAGTGGCACTCTGCTCTCTGCATTGGCTTTGCAGTGCTGCTCTGTACTCACCTAGATCTACACAATGCTGCCAGCAGTCAGCTGATCTTCAGCTCCACATTACACCCAGTAGCCTCATTCACTCACCCACATACTGTACACTAGCTCCATGGGCTCCCAGTGCGAATAACACAGATATAGCGCTACGCTATTATTACACGATATAACCACTGTGTGTGTGTGTGTGCTCCTGTGTTCGTGTGTGTGTTCCTGTGTGTGTGGTAATGTTTACATGCATGTGTGTGTGTGTGTGTGTGTGTGTGTGTGTGTGTGTGTGTGTGTGTGACAGTGGCTCTATCTCAATGATTATGACATCAAGCAGTGTGTTTTTTCCCCATCGACTACTCCTCTCTCTCTCTATTCTCTCCATGATAGCACTTCATTGCTCCTGTAGATACCCCTGGCTCGGTGCTAAGCAAACCCTGTCCCCACTCCCAGCCAATCGATTAGCATGCCATAAAACCCCCTTCAGAAAGAGAAACCCATTACTGGTTGGTCCGTCTAAGGGCGCACCAAACATTCTCCCGGGCTTAGCGTTAATTACAAGTCACGCTACATTGCAGAGCCCCCAATACTAACTCCTGCAAGTGTTTAATATACACAGAGTATACAAAACATTAAGGACACCTTCTCTTTCCATGACATAGAGTGACCAGGTGAATCCAGGTGAAAGCTGTGATCACTTATTGATGACACTTGTTAAATCCACTTCAATCAGTGTAGATGAAAGGGAGGTTAAAGAAGGATTTTTAAACCTTGAGGCAACTGAGCCATGTGTATCTGTGCCATACAGAAGGTGAATGGACAAGACAAAATATTTAAGTGAACGGGGTATGGTAGTAGGTGCCAGGCACACCGGTTTGTGTCAAGAACTGCAACGCTGCTGGGTTTTTCACGCTCAACAGTTTCCCGTGTGTGTCAAGAATGGGCCATCACCAAAAGGACATCAAGCCAACTTGACACCGCTGTGGGAAGCGTTGGAGTCAACATCCCTGTGGAACGCTTTCGACTCATTGTAGAGTCCATGCCGACGAATTGAGGCTGTTCTGAGGGCAAAGGGGGGAGGGGGGAAAGGGTGCAACTCAATGCTAGTGTCACGCTGGTATAAAGGATTTTAGAGACAGGCGCAGGAATACACAATAGTTTAAAAAAATAAAAACACATATACAAAAACACTGGGCTGTACCCAAACAAAAGAGCGAGGGTAAACCTCGTTGAACAATACGGGACGATACCCGTAATACACAATATATAAAGCACGCAGCATAACAGCTGCACCAATGCATAGGTACTCACACCACCAACGGACATGGGAACAATAATCGACAGGACAATGGTGAACGAAGGGCACACTTATACTATTACTAATCAATGGGAATAGGGGCCAGGTGTGCGTAATGAAAGTTCCGGGGGGATCCGTGACGATTAGGAAGGTGTCCTTAATGTTTTGTACACTCAGTGTAATAATTAGCAAGGTATTGATACTGCCCGGCCATATCAATATCATATTCATTCTGGACAGCCGGGATTGGCTTGTTTGTGTGTGTTCTAAACCCTGGTTAGGTTCTCTCTCTGTCCATTCGGCCCATATTGCATGGCCAATTGTCTGTCTCTCCAATTAGAGCCCAGACATTGATCCTCGCTGTCAGCCACAGTCATGAGATACAGTATGTCAGGTCGGCTTAAGTGGTGATCCACAAATAGACATATCTACACACAGGTGATAATCTCTGCATTGTAGGTCTATTAGCCTGGTGGGTAGGAGCGTTGGGCCAGTAGCCCCCTGCACCTCTATGATTCAGAGGGGTTGAGTTAAATGCAGAAGACACATTTCAGTTGAATGCATTCAGTTGTACAACTGACTAGGCATCCCCCTTTCAGATTTTCCGCACAGGCAGGACTGTATTAGTGTTGTATACTGTGTTGCAACAAGGGCATCACTAAATTATCTACAGCTTTCTCAGTATCTGTGCTCTCCTGTTCTCTTCAGAGACTGGAGCAGAATGGTGTGCTCAGAGCATGTGCAGACCAGCTGGCTGGAGTGTTTATGGACTTATTCAATCTCTTCCTATCCCAGGCTATTGTCCCCACTTGCTTTAAGATGTCCACAATTGTTCCTGTACCCAAGAAAGGAGGAGGTGAGAGCCCTAGTGGCGTAGTGCCAGGAAAATAACCTTACCCAATGTCAACTAAATGGATGGAACTGATGGTGGACTTCAGGAAACAGCAGAGAGCACGCCCCATCCACATCGACAGGGCAGCAGTGGAGGGGGTGAAAAGCTTCAAGTTCCTCGACGTGCACATCACTGACAACCTGAAATGGTCCACCCACACAGACAGGGTGGTGAAGAAGGCACAACAGCAACATCGCCTCTTCAACCTCAGGAGGATAAAACATGTTGGCTTGGCCTCTAAGACCCTCGCAAACTTCTACAGACGCACCATTGAGAGCATCCTGTCGGCTGTATCAACACCTGGTAGGGCAATTGCACAGTCCTCAACTGCAGGGCTCTCCAGAGGGTGGCGCGTCAGCCCAACGCATCATCGGGGGCACATTGCCTGCCCTCCAGGCCAAGAAGATCATCAAGGACCTCAGCGACCCGAGCCACGGCCTGTTCACCGAGCTACCATCTGGAGGGAGAAGACAGTACAGGTGTGTCAAAGATGGAAAACAGCTTCTAACTCTAGGCCATCAGATTGTTAAATAGTCACCCTCTGAATGGCACACATACACAATCCATGTCTCAATTGTCTTGTCTTAAAAATCCTTCTTTAACCTGTCTCCTCCCCTTCACCTACACTGACTGAAGTGACATCAATAAGGGATCATAGCTTTCACCTGGATTCACCTTGTCAGTCTATGTTCTCAATGTTGTGTATACTCAACATATTTGAGTCAACTGGAGGTGTACCTGTGGATGTATTTCAAGGCCTACCTTCAAACTCAGTGCCCTTTTGCTTGACATCATGGGAAAATCAAAATAAATCAGCCCCCTAAAAAAATTGTAGACCTCCACAAGTCTGGTTTATCCTTGGGAGCAATTTCTAAATGCCTGAAGGTACCACGTTCATCTGTACAAACAATAGTACGCAAGTATAAACACCATGGGACCACGCAGCTGTCATACAGCTCAGGAAGGAGACGTGTTCTGTCTCCTAGAGATGAGCGTACTTTGGTGCAAAAAACAACAGCAAAGGACCTTGTGAAGATGCTGGATGAAACAGGTACAAAAGTATCTATATCCACAGTAAAACAAATCCTATATCGACATCACCTGAAAGGCCGCTCAGCAAGGAAAAGCCACTGCTCCAAAACCGCCATAAAAGATCCAGACTACGGTTTGCAACTGCACATGGGGACAAAGATCGTACATTTTGGAGAAATGTCCTCTGGTCTTATGAAACAAAATATAACTGCTTGGCCATAATGACCATCGTTATGTTTGGAGGGAAAAGGGGGAGCTTGCAAGCCGAAGAACACCATCCCAACCGTGAAGCACGGGGGTGGCAGCATCATGTTGTGGGGGTGCTTTGCTGCAGAAGGGACTGGTGCACTTCACAGAATAGATGGCATCATGAGGATGGAAAATTATGTGGATATATTGAAGCAACATCTCAAGACGTCAGTCAGGAAGTTAAAGCTTGGTCACAAATGGGTCTTCCAAATGGACAAACGGCATACTTCCGAAGTTGTGGTAAAATAGCTTAAGGACAACAAAGTCAAGGTATCGGAGTGGCCATCACAAAGCCCTGTCCTCAATCCTATAGAAATGTTGAAAAAGCATGTGCGAGCAAGGAGGCCTGCAAACCTGACTCAATCACAACAGCTCTGTCAGGAGGAATGGGCCAAAATTAACCCAACTTATTGTGGGAAGCTTGTGGAAGGCTAACCGAAACATTTGACCCAAGTTAAACAATTTAAAGGCAATGCTACCAAATACTAATTGAGTGTATGTCAACTTCTGGCCCCCTGGGAATGTGACGAAAGAAATAAAAGCTGAACTAAATTATTTTCTCTACTATTATTCTGACATGACACATTCTTAAAATAAAGTGGTGATCTTAACTGACCTAAGACAGGGAATGTTTACTAGGATTAAATGTCAGGAATTGTGAGTTTAACTGAGTTTAAATGTATTTGGCTAAGGTGTGTGTACATTTCCAACTTCAACTGTATGTGTATATACATTCCGGACTCTGGCATTGCTCATTCTGCCATTTTTTTATTTATGTGTATTGTTTTTTATTGTTAGGTTTTACTGCACTGTTGGAGCTAGAAACATTTTGCTGCACCTGCGATAACATTTGCAAAATATGCGTACGCGACAGTGGCGGTCAGTGCCGCTTAAGAGGAGGGAGGATGATAGTGTAGTTTTATCTAAAATGTATAACTTTTTAAATGTTTGGATGGATGGTCCTCCCCTTCTTCCTCTGAGGAGCCTCCACTGGTACGTGACCAACAACATTTGATTTGCATGTCTTATGGCTTGGTGGAAATAGAGAGTGTGTGGTAGTTGTGGGAAATATGACCCTTCTGTTAAATGGGACGGGGTCCCCCCCCCCATGGTGCTCATCAGAAACCTATTTGTCTCCCAAACGTCAGAACGGAAGCAGATAGCATCTCTGTGTTTGGCCTGGCTCCTAGCCTCAAGAGGGAAGGAGCCCTAAACAGAGACCCTGGGAGAAGAGAAATGAAAAGCCAGGGAGTGTACAGTACAGCATTATATGGAAACAGGATGGAGGGCTGTAGCTGTGTGGGTGTGTGTGAGTGTGTGCTTTAACGCGTATAAGTGTGGGTGTGTCTGTCATACCACAGGGATACCGGCTCATTTCTGAGGCTAGCCTGCAGCATGATTGCTCAAATTGGCCCCGCGCCCCGAGGAGTTTCTGTCATTATGCTACACAAAGCATCAGAAGATAAAGGAACCCATGTTTGGAGCTGTATCCCAGCCTCCCTGTCTACAGGCTTTCATGTAGTGGGCTCCGCTGGGGTTTGATGTGTGAATTTCAGGCCGAGGTGGCCCCACATGCGGGGGAGGTTAGTGATGCTAGCTTGGTGGGGAAATATGAGATGGACACTTCAAAAGCAATTCCCTTCCTATTTCTCAGCACAGTGGAGAGGAATCCTGGCCATTCACAGGTCAGGGAATGAGCGCATGGGACTCATCTCTCATTCCTTTGTTTCCTCTTTCTCGCTTCTCATTCTCTATCTATCTCTCTTTTACTATCTCTCTCAAATCACTGTTTCTTTTTTGGATATGATAAGAAGATATGGTATTGCTGTGGACTGTAAGCTAAAGCAGTAAAGCAAACATGGTTGCTGTTTGTCATCCACTGTATCCAAGGACAAGATCTCTCCCCTAAAGATAAGCCAGTCTGATGCAAATGAACTTTGAGCTGTTTTTCAACTTCCTGTGCAGATACAGATATTTTGAAGTACATGGTAATGCAGGTTTCGAGCCGTGTGTCTGTGCGCGTACAAGCGTGTGTCCATGTCTCCATATTATCCCAGCGTTGCCCTACGTGTTTTCACCTCTGCATCATCTCCTCAGGTGTGTTGTTCCACTACCGTGCCCCCCACGACCGCTACGCCCTGTCCTTCCCCGACGCCCAGCGGGTGTGTCTGGAGAACTCGGCTGTCATCGCCACGCCTGCTCAGCTCCAGGCCACCTTTGCCGACGGGTATGACAACTGTGATGCCGGCTGGCTCTCTGACCAGAGCGTGAGGTAAGGGCAAAAACGACCGGGCATGAAGCTTGACACAGCAAAACACACCACAACATGGCCACTATCCTTATAGACAGGCACGTGCACAGATAGGGCTCTACCTGTGCCGAGCACATGCCCTTTTTTGTCCTTACAGTCTCCAAAGTGCTCAATTGGGTGGTGGTATAATTTCCCGCCCCCAAAAATATATAAATGGTTTGTCATAGTTCGGAACAGAGATTGTGTGCGCCCGGTATCCAAACATGGATTGAGAGACGTGGTCACTGGTCGAGTGTGTGTAGCTAGCTACCTAGTGTAATGAAACAGACAGGGAGCAGGTCTCGAACCCTCAACCTTCTAGCCCGAAGTCCAGTGCACTATCAAACGTGCCCCAAAAGCAAGCGGCAGAGTCGATATCGCGCTTATAAACCCAGGGTTGTTATATTAGTTTAAACATCAAAAGAAATGCCACAACAGCATTTAGCGTAGCACACCGTATTATTGGCACATTCAACAGCTTTTAAGAAATATATTACCTTCAACCGTGTTATCTTGTGATCAAACCATCAATGTTTTGGGATTATTGGTGTCTTAAAAATATTAGCTAACAGGTTAGCAATTGGCATGTTGGACATATCAGTGGAAATATTAATACTATCAGGGGTTTAGCAAAAAAACATCTGTCGCGTATTATCGGCATACGGTTCCCATTATGGTTCCCATTTTGTTCATTTAGAAGATATATCCGTATAATTTTTTGCAAAAAAAGGAGACCCCCAACCTCGTATCTGAAGTGCTTACTAGGGGAAAGGGGGATACCTAGTCAGTTGTACAACTGAATGCACTCAACTGAAATGTGTAATCCGCATTTAACCCTCTGAATCAGAGAGGTGCGGGGGGGCTGCCTTAATCAACGGCGCACAGGGAACAGTGGGTTAACTGCCTTGCTCAGGGGCAGAATGACAGATTTTTACCTTGTCATCTCGGGGATTCAATCCAGCAACCTTTCAGTTACTAGCCCAACGCTCTAACCACCAGGCTAGATAGTTGACTAACATTAGTTGGCTAGCCTTCTGGTTAAAAAAATATATACTTGCCTGAAATCCGTTAGCTATATTTCAGTGGTAAAAAGTTGGATATTAAATTATGTGTGGTCTGTCGTGCAGTCGAATTTAAACGGTGGTCAGGTAGCTACGAGGGTGTCTTTAGTCGCAAAACGTAACGTTATTTTCCGATGTTGGGAGAAGATTTGCTAGCATTTTATAAATTGTTTACTTATGATACTTATCTGCTGCAACAATGCAAAGCAATATCTCTGACGAGTAAGTGTCAGAGGTAATACATCTTTATGAAGAGTGGCAAAGTATATGTTTACTTCAGACTAACAAAAAATTACAAGGCTTTGATAAGCAACTCGCTTTCATAAAAATTCTCTGTGGCCCAAATAAGGAACTAAGGAATGAAATTACTTTCAGAAAGTAAGGTATGCAAAGTTTTTTGACCCCAGTGGTCCCCTCATGAACTTCTGAATCTCTCATATCAAAGGATGTAATTGCTTGTTTACATTTCAGAGGCTAGCTCTGTCATTCCTCATTACACTCTGCCATTTTAGCCACAACTATCCCTCAACTACCTTTCATGTTGATGTTTGTGTTTCAGCTTGCCGCCTCCCATTATGTCTGTTGGTGACGGATAGTCAGTGTGTGTGTGCGCGCGCGCACGCGTGCGTAGGACAGTTAACGTCCGTGTGGATATTTTGACACATCTCTATCTCAAACGTCTTCCCAATAATTGCACTGGAGAAGCAGCTTGCATATTTCTCCTCGACAGCTTTCCCTGAGAGCTGCATCCTGTCCTCTCCTCTCCTCCCCACCTGGGACACATATAATTGGTCCATCTCCAGAGCTACTTGGCTACACATCAATGAGGAGGCAAACGTGCAATTAATAATGTAAAAATAGAGACATCAGCTACCAGGATGGAAGGCTGAGATAAGAGATTTAGCCATAACATTGTCTGACGAAAACTGTTGCAAACCGAGCACATGCATGATTGTAGCTACTGAGTGTGTAATAAGCCTTCCTTCCTTCCTTCCATCCTTCCTTCCTTCCTGTTGTCCTCCATAAGCCCCTGTATGCCTGTATACATAATCTCTTAATCAGCATTTAGCCTGTACCCTCATTGCTGTTTGAATCAATGTACTTCAGAGTAATTGCACAGTCGGAGCCCGGATATAGATTGCTTTTCGCCCCCCAGCCGAGAGGTTTCTGGAGAAATTCCTGATTTTCTTTGGCTCCCCTCCTTCCTCTACCCCTGCCTCTCTCCTCAGGTACCCTATCCAGTCTCCCAGGCCTGGTTGCTATGGCGACAGGCAGGACTCACCTGGAGTGCGCAACTACGGCAATCGGGCCCCTGACGAGCTGTTTGATGTCTACTGCTTTTCCAAGCAACTGCAAGGTATGAGGGAGGCGTCAATTAGATTTTAGTCATGCAAGGCCCTGCAAATCCCCAGACGCCCCAGGAGCTACGATGCTGGAACCGCCTGACTCATTTTGAGCTGTAGCTGGGCGGTGAGTTATACTGCCGTGGCCAGGATCAGAGGAAACTTCTACAGAAGGATTGAGTCCTATTCACAGCAGGTGCCTTTAAAATAGCACTTGGGAACCTGGGTAATTTGTTACTGTGCAGAGCCAAACCGTTCAGTTAATAGTGATACTGTAGCAGGAAGTAGGTCATTTTCAGAGAGTGTCATTATTGACACCTTGCATATAACTGGGCTATCTAGCTGGACAGGATGGGTGTCCAGTGGTATTCTATGGTTCTTACTCTGGGTCGTTGGTTTATTGACCTGTTCAATCTGGTCTATAATCACTTCTCATATTACATTCCACACCACTCTATTCATCTCATAATTTATTGTAATTATATCGCCCCTTCTTCTTCATATGGTACTCCCATCCTCCCCCGTTGCTCCTGTACCTCCCAAACCGCTCTCTTCCCCCCACACTACCTCATTTTTACCTCTGTTTCTCCATCTCCACCCTCCTCTCCCAGGTGAGGTGTTCCACTTGTCTGTACCAGAGAAGCTGAGCCTGGCCACAGCCTCTACCCACTGCCACGCTCTAAATGCTCAGCTGGCCACGGCAGGGCAGCTCTACCTAGCTTGGCAGGCCGGCCTGGACCAGTGTGACCCAGGCTGGCTGGCTGACGGCAGCGTGCGCTACCCTATAAACCTTCCCCGGCGCAACTGTGGCGGGGATGATCCGGGGGTGCGCACTGTCTACCACAACCCCAACCGCACCGGTTTCCCAGTAACCACCACCCGCTTCGACGCCTACTGCTACCGAGGTAATGGCAGGGTCGCCATCACCATGGCAACCGTCCTGTTTAATTCCCATTAATTAGTGCGTGTTGTTTGTCTCATGCATGAATTAATACAGAGGGGATTCAGTGACATTTTGGTCCCTTCTGGGATCTGAAATCTTCTACTGTAGCAACCAGCCAGTGTCTGGTATCAGCATCTGCAAGCTTTCAATACAGACTTAGAGACCCAGCAGAGTTCTGTACACTGGCTGTAGCCTCAATGTCCTTGCAGTGTCATTCTAGAGTGTTTATAATGTTACTGGACCACTGGTGATTTGTCTAACTTAGTTTCAAGTTCACTTTGGAACGATTGTACACTCCTGTGTGCTGTGTGCTTGGATTTGATTGTGTTTGTGCAGTGTGTGGTCTGCATTACCTCCTCGGCATGTCATGGAGGATGATTGACAGGGACTAAATTGATTACAGACGTAATGAAGTCTTATCTTAGACTTTTCCCTAAAAGAAAGTAACCCAAAGAGAGAGGAAGAACATGTCTATATGTATTATTTATACTTTATTATTGAAACAAAACCAAAAACAGAGGTCATCAACATATAAGAATATGGACGATTCACAGCTTATTGCAAAGATTATTATTTAAAGCCCATGCCTTATTGCCAGGAAAGCAAATAAGAATGCTAATATATATATATTTTTTATATAATTCCAGAACGTGATGCAGGAGTCCAGGCAGCTCAGCCAGGGTTCCTCCAATACAGAGAGCCAGAGAACAACTCATCAGACACTGAGCCCCAGCGCTCTGACCCCTTTCCCAAACCCTCCACCTGGACTGGCATCGTGGACCTGGACAAGGAGGGAATCAGCTCCATCGCTAGAGGCAACGAGTCCTCTGAGATCTCAGAGGAGCACGTGGTAATCCACCTCCAGCCAGGGGAGGGTACCCAGCGCTGGGGAGAGGAGAACCAGGAGACCCAGGACCGATCCAAAACTGGAGCCCCTCAGGACGCCTCCTCCAGCCCTAAGACCAAGACCAGTACCCTGAGTCTGTCTGCCCTGGAGAGTCTGGAGACCCACGGAGGTTCTGCCCAGGAGGAGGTGGAGGGTGAGGGGGAAGTGGAGGGGCGTTTCGGGTCGTCGGACTCCCCTCTTTCCTCCCAGACCTCTCCAACGCTCCAGGCTCAGACTGCCAATAGCGTTCTCCACAGCTTCGTCAACAACCTGATGAAGCCCTTCAAGTATTGGACAGGCTCTGTGGAGACCGACACAGAGGCCCCTCCCCCAGCCACACCTGCCTCACTGCCCGAGGGGACATTAGCTGTGGCAGACCAGGAACCCCCAGGGTCGGCTAAGGTCAACCCCACCGAAGGGAGGCCCAATCTTGGCAGCAAAGGAAGCACTGACAGCGGCGTCATGGAGCATCGGAGCGGAGGCTCCTCGCTCAAGACATCCACCGGTGGGCTCACCAGCTCAGAGGAGGGTCTGACTGAGCAGGAGAGAGAGGTGGTCCCATTTGGCCCTGTGATCCTGTACACACAGCCAGGGAGGGATCCAAGCACATCCCTAACCAACCCTTCAGCCTCCTCCTCTAATGGTAAGAGCCACCTGCAATCCATCCATCAGAGAGGCTGTGTGGCTTGTCTGAGTACACCCTGTCTCTTTATAATGTAGTTCATTACATTTTCTCTCTAAAAGTAATTTTCTTTTTTCGTTCCTATTTCCGAGGCATATTGCCGGCCTCAGTATTTTCTTCCAAATCAATGGCTTGTGTGAAATTGAAAATGCGCTGTTTACGAAGGCAGTACATTAAACATATGATTTCTATGGATCGCCAGCTATGGTGAGGTTTGTTTCATACTGTTAGACACTGTCTCAGGACAATATTTATGGGAGAAACATTCAGCCACTTTGTGGAGGACAATGGAAGTCGAATAGGAAAATTATTCCAAAATTATATTCTGCATTTCAGATTGTTGCTCCTAGACACCGTCTCTGTGTCACAGATGTTAGAATTTCCAGAATATCAAAACATTACTCCCATTTCCTTCTTTGTTTTTCCCAGGAAGAAATTACATTGAATTTATATGCACTTTGAGTGTATTTTAGCACTTGTTCAGAGCCATCCTTCACTAAGCCTGCTTCCAGCGGAGGTGACAAATGCAGTGTAAAGAGGAAAATTAGAGCAGAGAGCGAATCAGGCCAAAGCAATAGCTGATGTGAATAGATAAAAATAAGGTCTATCTGGAATCAGGTCGCCATGCTGAGCTTGTGTGTGTGTGTGTGTGTGTGTGCGCGCGTGTGTGTGTGTGTTTGTGTGCGCGCGCGCATCTGTCTCTCTGTGTACATGTCTACGTCCGTGTGTAGGTGTACGTGTGTGTGTGTGTTCATGTCTACTTCTGTATGTTGGCTCAGTGACCAAAACCCCAGTTAATTCTCCATAGAGCTGAGCTAGGTGTGTGGGTCGTAAAGGTCACCATATTGGGATATTCCCCACTTGAGAGCCCTGCGACTTCAAACCACAATCAATAGCTGTGATTCCCCTGCTGTGCAAAGGCAACCAAGCAATGTTTAATCATACGGGCCACCACTTACACAACACAGTCACCAGGGCTAAGAATAGAGAGAACAAGCTTGTCGCGCACAGAGGTGTTTAAGTTGGTTCAATAAAGGTAGGGCCCCTTCTGTGGCCAGGACGCCTTGAAACCAAAAAGCTTAACCCCAAGGTGTTAATGTTTTATGCTGGATGAAAATATAGCTTTAGTCTGCATACATTATTCACAGCCTCTTTCCAATGAATGCAGGGCTGGCTAGGTGCTCATTGCCGCACTCTTTGCCATCTACGTCTCCCCCATTTAGGACGGCCCTGGGTGAACGCAGGCGGTCATTATCAATGGCGTTGATGAGCGGAGGGAAACCGTGAAGGACAAAAAGAAGAGAGGAGAAGAGGAGGCATCAGGAAGTGGCTTTTGAAGTTTTTTAGGAAGCTGTTTCAATTGATACGTCCTCTTAAAGTGGCATCGCTCGCTTGATATTAACTACTTTATTGAGCACTGCGGGCTGTTACTTGCATCTCTGAAATCTTCATTATCGATACTGCCATTTTTATTATTCTGACTGGCAGGAAGCTAGGGTGGAGAATTGTGAAGAAGCACAGTCTCAAGTAAAGTGCCAGGAAAGACATTGCATGTGAATCTTGACACTTGAACCTCAATCCCTAATTTCCCACATAGCTTTAGCAAAGCATCGTGGGAATAAATCATTTCGGTAAAACATCACATTCCAGACAGATGAGTGTGACGTAATTCACACGCCACATAATAACTTTTCCCTGTCATCTTTACTAAACGCCATATCTTACTGCATGTGTGCTAGCGCGCGCGTGTGTTAGCGTATGTGGTAGCATTACGGATGTCACGCGTCTTGCTTAGCAAGTACAGCTTCCTCCTGATTCGTCTCAAAAAGAGGATTGAACCCAGGACCTCTGCTTTGCTAGCACACGTGACCACCCTCCCAAAGCGTGTTACCAGTCACGCCATGTGAAAAGCTAACACAAGTGGGAACTCTTCAGGCTGAGGAGTAGATTTCACACATCCCCATGTGCTACACTAGCGTGTGTGGGTGTGTGCTAGTGTGTGTGTATGTGAGGCCTTGTGTGTGTGTGTGTGTGTGTGTGTGTGAGTCGGCGTCCATGTGTGTGAGTCTGTGTGTGTTAATTAGATGCCGAATCTTACAACAATAGTGCTGAGACTGCATTAATATAATGTGTCCCGGAGAAGGCTTCAACCCTTCTCCCATTATGCTTTGTGACCTGAGGGTTCGACTCTGCTTGTTTACCCCAGAAAGAGACGGATAAACAGCTGATATACAGCACCGCTGTCACTGAAAACCCACAATGGAGCACATAATTGACTTGCCTCGATTTAGCCGTTTGTAGGCAATTTATCACAGTACGATGATGTTTGGTTTGTGTTGACTTATTGTAAGCCTAAAATTCACGGCAAACGACAGCAGTGAAATAAGACATTCATAATACGGGGCCTGGCATGAAATTATCGTAACGCATTCTGTGTGTAATATGCTCTTTTTATTTAATATATAAGCCATTAGAATAGATCATCCGACTTGATTAATGAATTTAATCACTCATTATCTCATCAGTATGTGAAGGCAAAGTGGTTAAGTAGCTATTATTCCAATAATTAATTAGATAATAACACAGTCTACATCTCTTATGTAAATGAATCCGCACTCGTATAGTACATAGGCGAAGGCAACATGCAGACCTCTGAATAATTTAGTATTTTTTTAATATTTCATTTGTCGACATATTTGTGTATGTTTCTACCCACAGTAATTTGTTGTATTATGTAGTACAACCAGAGCCCCTGCTGTGGTGCTTAGCACCTCAGAGAGCACTCTCTGCTGTTCTGTGTTAAGCTAGACTTAGATGCTGACTTTGAGGTACTCTATACTGTACAGTGCCTTCAGACAGTGTTCATGCTCCTTCACTTATTCAACATTTTGTTGTGTTACAGTCTGAATTCAAAATGGATTCAATCTTTTTTTTTCTCACCCATCTACACACTATACCCCATAATGACCAAGTGAAGACATGTTTTTATAAATCTTTGCAAATTTATTGAAAATTAAATACAGAAATATCTCATTTACATAAGTATTCACACCCCCTTTGCTATGCCACTCCAAAATTGAGCTCAGGTGCATCCCGTTTCCTTTGATCATCCTTGAGATGTGCATGCCAGAGCAGAAACTATACCATGAAGTCCGAGGAACTGTCCGTAGATCTCCGAGATGGAATTGTAATGAGGCATATATCTAGGGAAGGGTATAAAACCATTTCTAGTGTGGAAAGTTTCCAAGAGCACAGTGGTCTCCATTGGGAAATGGATAGAATATGGAACTACCCAGACTCTGCCTAGAGCTGGCCGTCTGACCAAACTGAGCAACCATGCAAGAAGGACCTTGGTCAGGAAGTGACCAAGAACCCAATGACCACTCTGACAGAACAACAGGTTTCCTTGGCTGAGTCTCTATGGCACTTCACCAATCCAGGCTTTTCACGTGCCTTTTTTGCAAGCTCCAGGCGTGCTGTCATGTCAGGATTAGCTACCACCAGACAGAAGCCACTCCTGAGAAAAAGGCACATGACAGCACACCTGGAGTTTGCAAAAAGGCACGTGAAAGACAGACCAAAAGGCAAAAGAGGATGTTGTCTGATGAGACAAAAATGTTACTCTTTGGCCTGAATGCAAAGCGCTACTGTATATCTGGAGAAAACCAGGCTCAGCTCATCACCCATCTAACACCATCCCTACCATTAAGCATGGTAGTGGTAGCATCATAATATGGGGATGCTTTTCAGCGGCATGGACTGGGAGACTGGTAAGGATAGAAGGAACAATGAATGATGCCAAATACAGGCAAATCCTTGATGAGAACCTGCTTCAGAGTGCAAACCTTAGGGGTGAAGATTTACATTCCAACAGGACAATGATCCCAATCATACAGCCAAAGCAATGCTGGAATGGCTTCAGAACAAGGAATGTGAAAGTCTTTGACTGGCACAGCCAAAGCACAGACTTGAATCTCATTGACAATCTGTGGAAAGACTTGAAGATTGCTGTTCACCACCGCTCCCCATCTAACTTAACAGAGTTTGAGAAAATCTGCAAGGAAGAATGAACAATCAAAATCCCCAAATCCAGATGTGCAAAGCTGGTACAGACATACCCAAGACGACTCAAAGCTGTAATCGCCGCCAAAGGTGCTTCTACAATGTATTGAATCAGGGGTGTGACTTATGTAAATTAAGTATTTCATTTTCAATAAATGTGCAAACAATTCTAAAAACATGTTTTCACTGTCATCATAGGGTATTGTGTGTAGACGGGTTTTGAGTTTTGAATCCAGGCTGTAACACAGATCTGTGTGTGTGGTGTATGTAGGCACCTGACCTGAACCATAAGAGAAACTAGGCATCTACCACCCCACTATCAGATTAGGTGGGGCAATGTAGCCTGTTTTTTGTCCCCTCACTTTTGTTTTGAAATCACCATCACCCACTAATTCATTTTTTTGCAGATTAAGTGTTTATCGTTTACAAATTAGCCAATGTTCTCTTCTCCTCTCGCTTTGGCCAATGCAGTGCTCCTCACAAAAGTGATTGCTGTCCTCATTATGAAATTAGCAACTTTACCCTGTATATATAAAAATGAACATATGAATGAAGTTTTTAAGGCAAAACTACCAAAACCATTGCTGATGCTGAACCTGAACAATCAAAATAATATATATTGTAAACCCCTTTTAGCAGGTATAGCCAGATGAGAGATGTCTCTGATAGCTTACTTTTATTCTGGAAAAACACAAATGTTAACAGCGCATAGATAACAATAACCTAGCAAATTACATAGGATGTCACTCAATTAATAAGCCTAATATCACATAAAGCCATTTTAGCATTTGAATACTGAAGGTTACGTGCAGATGTGCAAGATCAGGAACAGGCCGCCTACGTTGGTAAGCGTGCGAAACTGGGCACAGTTTGACTAGGCTGTTATTGCCTGGGGTTGTTCAGCATGCTTAAATGACTTGCAGATCAGTGACTGTCAACACAGTTAAATGCAGTTCAACACTGAAGGGGAGGACACATCAGTTGTCACAAAAGATGAGAGGTATTTTTGGAAGGTTAAAATAATTGAATATGAGCAACAACAACAAAAAACTTAACCACCGATTCGTCACATTTGAATCTATTCTGTGACTGATGCGTGCTACATTTGGATCGGTTTGGGATCCGCAGACCAATGCACCGGGGACCAATGCATATCTGTGAATCTTTACATCCCTACTGTCTAATACAGTAATACCCTGAAGAGATGCACTACTGAAAAGCAAGCCACACAGTTCGTCTGAATAATTCATAGTGTAGATACAGTATGGTGTAGTATATTAACAAGAAGGAGCAAAGCGGTGTGCTTAATCTGAATAAGCAATGGTGTAGATCAGGGTTGGGGTCAATTCCATTTCAATTCCAGTCATTTCAGAAATTAAACCAAATTCCAATTCCATTTGAAATGTTTTCTCATTGAAAAGCATGGAAGATAATTGGAATTTGCTGGATTGTCTGGAATTTAAATGGAATTGACCCCAACCCTGGCATATGTATCGTATAGTATAGGAAGTCAAATAAAGGATATTGTTTTTTACACGTTTTTACTGTTGTGTACAGGGATTGGTTGACTGTAGCTTGGTTTGAGGTCTAGGAGAGTTTCTATGGAATGGGAAAAGAGACAGAGTATGAAGTGTGAAATTGCCTTGGCCAGATTCTCTTAATTTGTGTGCTGGGCCTGATATGCAATATGGGTCTGCTACTGCGCTTTGTGCTGGAATACAAACAGCTGCACCATTATTTGTACTACGATGGAATAAATGAGAATAAATATTTTCACAGATTTAGCAAGAATTATAGTCAATTGTTGCCGTGAATGAGGGTTTGCCTCCAGCATACAAATGAATAACCATCCTTCCTGGGGTTCTATACAACAACCAATCACCATTTAATATCTTACACTTTATTTCTGTTTGCATATGGAAAACCCTGTACACTATGTCACACATCTGGGTATAAAGATCTAAGAATGGATAAATAATATAAAAAGGATGATACATAATGAAACTCAATTTTAATTATTTAAATATAATGACTGCTGCACTGGAGGCAGCGTGGCAGCCGTGTTTTATGATTGCTTATTTAATGCGCATTTAATTAAAATAATACAACCGATTTCCTTCCCACTCTAAGTTAATGAATGCGTGTTGTCCCCCTGCAGGATTCACAGAACTGGGGCCCGGTGGTAGTAGCAAGACTGTGGAGGCTTTGAATGTATCAGGAGGCCCCCACCATGGCACCAGGTATGAGCTGGCTTCATCCCCAGGGGCCCCGGCACAAGCCACAGGCAGCCAGCTGAGATGGGCCCTCAAGGCCATGAAGGGTTCTAAGCTTGTGCCGGAGGGACACATGGCGTACGTGGGGAAGGATTCCATCTGGGAGCCAATGGAGGCCAAAGCAGGGCCCCTGGAGGTCATGACCCTGCCAACCAGCCCAGAGAACTACTCTGGCGAGGGGAGGGACCAGGATGAGGACCACAGCATCCCCCATGACGTCCTAGAAAGAGAGGAGGGGGATAAAGAGACAGAGACGGAGGGAAGCGGGAGAGGAGTGAACGACTTACCAAGAGGCTTTGGATCTAACGGTAACAGCAATCCAGCCAGCGGTGCCAGCAGCAGCACAAAGCCTCCTGTGTCTGGACTGAAACCCACCCAGACCCAAACCCAGAGCCAGACAGTAGCAGAACACACCACTATCTCCCAGTGGCAGCTGGTGGACCAGCCCACCACCTCACCTGCAGCTGCTGCTTCTGCTGCAGGCTCCAGCCAGGGCCCAGGGGGAACCGTTGAGGAGGCCAGGGGAGAGATTGTCTATGTCCGACGCCCCACTGAGAAACTGCTTCCAGCCACCTCCAGTAAGAAAGATGGCTTCTCCCCTGTGATCAGGAAGCAGAACCTGAACACAACCAGAGTGACTGAGAGACAACGCAGCCTAGATGAGGCCACCACACCTGGGGTTACCTCCAGACCTGCAGCCCCTATGGAGCCCCTGACCACCATCAAAACCTCCACAGCAGACACCCAGAGAACAGATTCCACCAGGGAGCCTCCTATCTCCATCATATGGGTTCCGGTGGAGAGAGAGAAGACAATCAGTACCACACCTCTGGCCAGAGATGGACCACAAACGGCCACAGCTTCCACTCAGTTGACCACGCCACTGTCCATTCTGAAGAGCAGCGATCGTGAGGCCGAGTCCAGGTTGGCCGTTTCAGAGTCATTCGTGGTTGGAAAAGGGTGGAAGCCTTTGGGAGGGAGGAACCCCAAATCTAAGGAGGACAAAACCCTTGTGACCACAGAGAAGACAGAGAAGAACCCTTTTGGTGTCATTGTGCCCACCTGGGGCTATGACCTCAACCCTTCAGGTAGGTTCTCTATTGTCTATATTACCATCAACATTATCAGCCTTTATGTAATCATGCTGTATAATTATAAAATCTATTCCTCATCATAATATGCTGCTAATCCGTAGGAGGGGATCTGACGCCCCACAATCGATTTAATGATGTTGCCGATGCTCTCTCTCTCTCTCTCTGTCTCTGTCTCTGTCTCTGTCTCTGTCTCTGTCTGTCTCTGTGTCTCTATCTATGTATATATGTATGTTGGGCATCAGAGAGGGCTGCTGTAAACAAAGAGGGGCTGTGAACTGGTTGAATGGAAACAGCCCTAGTGTAGTAATTAGAGGGTCAGGGTTAGTGCAATTAGGCAGGTTGTGAGAGGCTGAGCTCTTAGGCCCCGGCAAATCAATGTTGACGGAAGCTAGAAGATGCGAGCTGTAATTGACTCTTCCCCACCCCGTCTCTCGCCGAGCGAGGCCCTTGTCTATGTTCAGAAGGATACAGCATGTATAGACTTGTAAACATTGAGTCACCCTGATGGGAATGGGGTTTCATTTTTTACTCCACAATGAAGGCAGGAAGGGAAGGTAACATCCTTGGTTGAAGAGTTTTATTTTCTCTTGGCCTCGTTTAAAATCCACACAGTAGGGCTGACTTCCTGCTTAGAAAGTTCTAGTGAAATATTTAAATACCTATTTCGGTGCAAAGTTCATGTCCGTGAAAGGAACACTGATGTCCTATGTAGAATAAATGACTGTGAATGAATAATGCAGCATAGCACATCTGGTAGCTGCATATCTTGGATTGCATGCCTCAAATGTCCTTTATCACTGTACGACTTTGTTTCCTACATCCAACCACATCCAGCTGGATTGAGTGAGTGAGCAGGTAAATAAAAGGGTAGATCAGGGCCCAGGGTGAGGGGAGAGAGAGGGATGAGAGGAGGAGGAGGAGGGGCAGTGTTTGTCCTTTCTTACTTCTGCAGGTGGAAGTTCATAAGCCCCTTTAATCAATGATCAGCTACTGCAGTAACACTGTCCCCGAGCCCCACAACACAGCCCAGATCTGTCCTGGAAAAATAGCCTTGCCCTCTCTCTCTTTCTATCGCTACCTCTCTCTCTCAATTTCAATTTAAGGACTTTATTGGCATGGGAAACATATGTTTATATTGCCAAAGCAAGTGAAATAGATAATAAACAAAGAGAAAATGTACAGTAAACACTCTCTCTCTCTCTCTCTCTCTCGCTCTTGCTCTGTCCTTCTTCTCTCGCCACTCCTTTTTGTGGTCTCTCACCCACCCCCTTCACTCTCTCTCTCTTTCTCTCTCTAGCTATCTCATCATGATATCAGTATAGGGTATTGTTGTAATGTGCTGGTCTCAGCCCCCTCCCCCTTAACAGAAGCTTCTCTAATGTAAAACATGTAACGTGTGGTATTCCGTAAGGGAGCTGTCTTGGCCCTACTGTCTTCTATTTTTACGATGTCAACCTGATCGTGTCTGGTGTGTCCTGATCGTGTCTGGTATTGGGGGACAAAATCAACATGCACGCGACGGCGCACGCGCTCAAGTGATCAAGTCAGCATGTAAGGGGTTAATTACTCTTCCTAATTTGCATAATGTACAATCTAAAGCAAATTTACTCAGTGACACTATGACAGAGTATCTGGAAATGGAGGTGGAACTACATTGTTTTATATTCAAGTATACTGCAAACGGGTTGTAAAAGTCCTCTGCCATATATCCACCTCCTTGTTTACGATCTGCTTCGTACTTCACAAGGTAACCCTGTAGGAAATTTACACAGAGACTCCCAACTTGGCATTCGTCTGCAGAGAGTTATAGAGCAGAAGGAGAAGGAGGTTTACAGTGTGCAGCCTGTCTTTCGGACCCTTAAATTACCAAACACCAATCTGAGACTCTGTCTGAGAGGTGGCAAACAGGAATTAGGAATTATGGCCTCCTTGGCTAAAGCTTTGCCAAGGCTCTTAGATGGATTAGACCCACCGTACATTAATAACCAAGAAGCCCTGAACTGGAGTGTTAAATTTGGGTTGGAGAAAACAGCTTGGCATACTGTATGGCCCCTGTTTGCGGATAGTGTCGATATGGATGCTCAGTTTGTCTCCAGCCTTCGTACGAGACCTTGATACTGTGGTGTCTGTCTGGCTCTGTGAAAGGCTGTGCTGTACCCATAGACCTAAGAATATTGATTTTCTTTGTCCTGTTTCTGTCAGTGTGCCTCTTCCAGTTCCTTCAGGTTTATCTAAACTGCATGACTTCTCGTTGAACATTTCATACCAACATCATGGGCATTAATATGGAGTTGGGCCGCTCTAACAGCCTCCACTCTTCTGGGAGGGCTTTCCACTAGATGTTGGAACATTACTGCTATAACAGCCTCCACTGTTCTGGGAAGGCTTTCCACTAGATGTTGGAACATTACTGCTATAACAGCCTCCACTGTTCTGGGAGGGCTTTCCACTAGATGTTGGAACATTACTGCTCTAACAGCCTCCACTGTTCTGGGAAGGCTTTCCACTAGATGTTGGAACATTACTGCTATAACAGCCTCCACTCTTCTGGGAAGGCTTTCCACTAGATGTTGGAACATTACTTCTATAACAGCCTCCACTGTTCTGGGAAGGCTTTCCACTAGATGTTGGAACATTACTGCTATAACAGCCTCCACTGTTCTGGGAAGGCTTTCCACTAGATGTTGGAACATTACTGCTATAACAGCCTCCACTGTTCTGGGAAGGCTTTCCACTAGATGTTGGAACATTGCTGCAGGGACCTTCTTCCATTCAGCCACAAGAACATTAGTGAGGTCGGGCACTGATGTTGGGCGATTAGGGCTGGTTTGCAGTCAGTGTTCCAATTCATCCCAAAGGTGTTCGATGGGGTTGAGGTCAGGGCTCTATGCAGGCCAGTCAAGTTCTTGCACATAGATCTCAACAAACCATTTCTGTATGGAACTCGCTTTGTGTATGGGGGCATTGTCAAGCTGAAACACTGATTTCTGTTTAGCAGTCTGATGGCCTTGAGATAGAAGCTGTTTTGCCACAAAGAAAGTACAGAATCATCTAGAATGTCATTGTATACTGTAGCATTAAGACTTCCCTTCACTGGAACTAAGGCGCCTAGCCCGAACCATTAAAAGCAGCCCCAGACCATTAATTCTCCTCCACCAAACTTTAAAGTTGGCACTATATGGGGTTGATGGGGTTTAGCCCTGACCTAGATGTATCACAACCGGTCATGATCGGGAGTCCCAGAGGGCGGCGCAGAATTGGCCCAGTATCAGTGGAGGGTTTTCCGGGGTATGCTGTCATTGTAAATAAGAATTTGTCTTTAAGTGACTTGCCTAGTTAAATAAAGGTTAAATCAAAAATACCACTTTGCATTTGGGCAGGTAGCATTCTCCTGGCAGCCGCCAAACCCAGATTCGTCCGTCGGACTGCCAGATGGTGAAACGTGATGCATCGCTCCAGAGAACGCGTTTCCACTGCTCCAGAGTCGAATGGCAGTGAGCTTTACACCACTCCAGCCGGTGCTTAGCAATGCGCATGGTGATCTTAGGCTTGTGTGTGGCTGCTCGGCCATGGAAATCGATTTCATGAAGCTCCCGATGAACAGTTCTTGTGCTGACGTTGCTGACGTTGCTACCAGGGGCAGTCTGGAACTCGGTAGTGAGCGTTGCAAGGCTCACTACCGAGTTCCAGAATGCCGCTGGTAGCAACGTCAGCACAAGAACTATACAGTGCCTTGCGAAAGTATTCGGCCCCCTTGAACTTTGCGACCTTTTGCCACATTTCAGGCTTTAAACATAAAGATATAAAACTGTATTTTTTTGTGAAGAATAAACAACAAGTGGGACACAATCATTAAGTGGAACGACATTTATTGGATATTTCAAACTGTTTTAACAAATCAAAAACTAAAGAATTGGGCGTGCAAAATTATTCAGCCCCTTTACTTTCAGTGCAGCAAACTCTCTCCAGAAGTTCAGTGAGGATCTCTGAATGATCCAATGTTGACCTAAATGACTAATGATGATAAATACAATCCACCTGTGTGTAATCAAGTCTCCGTATAAATGCACCTGCACTGTGATAGTCTCAGAGGTCCGTTAAAAGCGCAGAGAGCATCATGAAGAACAAGGAACACACCAGGCAGGTCCGGGATACTGTTGTGAAGAAGTTTAAAGCCGGATTTGGATACAAAAAGATTTCCCAAGCTTTAAACATCCCAAGGAGCACTGTGCAAGCGATAATATTGAAATGGAAGGAGTATCAGACCACTACAAATCTACCAAGACCTGGCTGTCCCTCTAAACTTTCAGCTCATACAAGGAGAAGACTGATCAGAGATGCAGCCAAGAGGCCCATGATCACTCTGGATGAACTGCAGAGATCTACAGCTGAGGTGGGAGACTCTGTCCATAGGACAACAATCAGTCGTATATTGCACAAATCTGGCCTTTATGGAAGAGTGGCAAGAAGAAAGCCATTTCTTAAAGATATCCATAAAAAGTGTTGTTTAAAGTTTGCCACAAGCCACCTGGGAGACACACCAAACATGTGGAAGAAGGTGCTCTGGTCAGATGAAACCAAAATTGAACTTTTTGGCAACAATGCAAAACGTTATGTTTGGCGTAAAAGCAACACAGCTCATCACCCTGAACACACCATACCCACTGTCAAACATGGTGGTGGCAGCATCATGGTTTGGGCCTGCTTTTCTTCAGCAGGGACAGGGAAGATGGTTAAAATTGATGGGAAGATGGATGGAGCCAAATACAGGACCATTCTGGAAGAAAACCTGATGGAGTCTGCAAAAGACCTGAGACTGGGACGGAGATTAATCTTCTAACAAGACAATGATCCAAAACATAAAGCAAAATCTACAATGGAATGGTTCAAAAATAAACATATCCAGGTGTTAGAATGGCCAAGTCAAAGTCCAGACCTGAATCCAATCGAGAATCTGTGGAAAGAACTGAAAACTGCTGTTCACAAATGCTCTCCATCCAACCTCACTGAGCTCGAGCTGTTTTGCAAGGAGGAATGGGAAAAAATGTCAGTCTCTCGATGTGCAAAACTGATAGAGACATACCCCAAGCGACTTACAGCTGTAATCGCAGAAAAAGGTGGCGCTACAAAGTATTAACTTAAGGGGGCTGAATAATTTTGCACGCCCAATTTTTCAGTTTTTGATTTGTTAAAAAAGTTTGAAATATCCAATAAATTTCGATCCACTTCATGATTGTGTCCCACTTGTTGTTGATTCTTCACAAAAAAATACAGTTTTATATCTTTATGTTTGAAGCCTGAAATGTGGCAAAAGGTCGCAAAGTTCAAGGGGGCCGAATACTTTCGCAAGGCACTGTATATATAGTGTATTTTATTACTCCTCTGGTAATTGTTACGTCTCCCTTCGTAATAATGTTTAGAGAGCCTCCTTGGCCCTTGGTGTTGAGGCGCGCCACAATCAATGTCCCACACTGGCCCCCAAGGCCCTTAGCTAACCTCAGCAAGAATCCCTATACTCATCACCAATATCAACACAGCTTCGCCACAAATCCTCTACCATTCCCTCGTTCCCTCGTTTCTCATCGCCATCTTTCCTTCCAGTCCTCTTTTCCACGCCTTAATACGTCCATTTTCCATATCAAACGTTCATGCTGGATATAATCCCATTCGCCGGGTGCTTATTTAATGAATGGGGATTTGCTAAAGCGGCACCTTGGGGAAACTGTACTCCATGGTGGAGGAGAAGATAAAGAGGGTTACGCTAACTGTGCAAAGCATTGGCTTTCTGTGTTCCGGTAACAAGGCGAAACAAAGGAAGGAACCAAAGTGTTGAATGAGCAGACTAGTGAGTATCTCTTGGGGTTATGTAGACACTACCACCTCACTAATACACAACTGTGCTCTTCCCGGTTCAGGATCCCACTGGTTTTTCCTTATGTGGCTTTATATAGATTAGTCCCATAGATAATCCTGTCTTATTTTAGGACATCCTATTGAAGGAATAGTATCCAAAGCAGATTTTGAATGAATGTTTTATCTGTCTTCTTCAAGCGTATTGTAGGAAGGCTTCCTCTCCACTGTGTAAGCACTGAAGCTCCATCCATAGTGTTGATCTGTACTGTTTCTCTGAGAGAGATGGTCCCTTGGTGGACCAACTTCACGTGCTACTCACAGAAAGGTCATACAACATTATGATGCAAAGGACTGCGAGGGCAACACCATGTGGTAACACTTCTCGTGTGAGTGCCCTCTTTGCATTGTAGGCACATTTATAACACTTTACATCACAGGTGTCAAACTCATTCCACGGAGGGCCGAGGTTCAGCGGGTTTTCGCTCCTCCCTTGTACTTGATTGATGACTTAAGGTCACTGAGTAGTAAGGAACTCCCCACACCTGGTTGTCTAGGGCTTAATTCAAAAGCAAAAGCAAAAACCTGCAGAGACTCGGCCCTCCTACATGGAATGAGTTTGACACCCCTGCTTTAGATGAAATGCTTGATACATAATAATCACACACAGATTTTATTATTCATAATAAAAACCACTACGTACGAAGTGTCACCAATATTGCTTTTGTGAGATTAGATGTTTTTTTTATTCCTTTTTGAAACAAAAACTCTCAGTGAAACTGACTTAAAGGGCTGTGACAGTATCACAGTTTTTGTCAGGAAAAAAAACACTATTTTCCTTAACTTCAACAATAGACCATTGGCAGAATCTGTAACAACTATATTTTGCTGGATGTACAGCCAAGTTCCAATTATAAATAGTGAATGACTGAATCCCTGTGCTGGAGAGGGGAAATAGTATAATAATCTTCTACAAATATAATGGAGCTTTTCCTTGGAGCCCCCTGAAAGCACATTGTGAGACATTGTGAGACATTCTGTACAGTACTGTAGTTCAACTGAGAGAACAAGAATAGTGAACGGCTGCTTCCCAGATCCTCGTTTCCCTGCTGTATATAGTGCATCAAAGCTGGGACCGAGAGATTGAGAAACAGCTTCTATCTCAAGGCCATCAGACTGCTAAACAGCCATCTCTAACTCAGAGAGGCTGCTGCCTACATTGAGACCCAATCACTGGACACTTTAATAAATGGATCACTAGTCACTTTAAACAATGCCACTCTAAATAATGGCACTTTAATAATGTTTACATATCTTACATTACTCATATCACATGAATATACTGTATTTTATACCATCTACTGCACCTTGCCTATGCCGCTCGGCCATCGCTCATCCATATACTTATATGTACGTATTCTCATTCACCCCTTTAGATGTGTGTGTATTAGGTAGTTGTTGGGAATTGTTAGATTACTTGTTAGATATTACTGCACTGTTGAAACTAGAAGCACAAGCATTTCGCTACACTTGCATTAACATCTGCTAACCATGTAAACAATAAAATGTAATTTATATGGTGTTTGATCCTTCAAGGTTGTGTTCATTGTTTGCTTTGTACTGTACTATTGCATTCAGAAGAGTTACATAATCATTAGGGTGCTCAGACTGAGAATATCATAGTGGGCGGTATTCTGTGTCTGTGTCTTCTTCAGGGTCATTAAGTCTTCACCTGGCATGACTTCCTTAGCCTAGCATGGCTACCAGGCACTTCTTCCCTTGCCTAGCATGGCTACCTGACACTACTTCCCTAGCCTAGCATGGCTGTGAGTGTTTGAAATTAGTGGTCAGTCATTCCACAGAAGATAATTCATATTAGTCGTCCCTGTGGGCTTGTTACATTTATGTAAACAAACTGTCTGTATGGAAGATAAAACAGCACAGTACAAACCACAGCCGAAATCTAATGTCCTCAGTGGTTGAACATTTGGGCTGTCCACTTTATACTGGTCATTCTGTTTTAGATGGGCGTAAACGACAGTAGCAAAGAACCTCTATCGAGCCATATGTCATCCTCTTAAAAAGTGCCATTGATTTGATGTGTTCCTTCAAAACCGTATCAGTCATTGTATTGTTTTGTGCAGTCTTATAAACCTGCAAATCACATCACCTCTCTGTCCCAGGAAGTATAAAATGACGCTGGAGGTCTGCAGTCAGAGGGCTGTCAGTCAGTAGAATATAATACCCTCAATAGAGGCTTTGTCCTTGTCTGCAGAATGGGATCCCTCTAAACTGCAGCTCTGACCTGGATGGAGCCGGAGCCAGAGGAAGCTAGGACAAAGTATTCAGTCCTATCTGATTATGCATGGGGACTCAGGTTCCACCACTGATGTGTCATTTCACCGCAGCTCCTTTCCGCCAGGAGAACAAAGACCTAGACAGACAACCTGTTTCCCTATCCGGTCTCCTGTCGCTTCACAACACTTCTTATTTCTCTCTGACAGAGTGCGATCACATAGAGCTTAGAACCTTGCATTCATGCCAAGATAACGATAGAACCACCACTGTCTTATGCATACAGTATACCTTACGACATTTAAAGGAGGCCGTCATCATGATACGGTATATTAGTTTTACGTTTTGCAGCCAGATTTACCTAGAGATGTGCTGAAATCAAGGTTTACTGGGAAGACAATGAATTCATAGACAATTTATTTCAGTTGCGGGGCAAGAAATGGAACCCAGCTGGTTTTATGAGTTGGGAGATGCATCCTCTACTTCAGAAGATGTTCCAGTTAGTTTGGAGGCAGTGAGCTCATTGCAGTCACATCGCATCATGCTATTACCAGCTCGGGGAGAGAGCAATCTGGCTGTGGAGGGCATGATGGAGCTTGGCGTGCCAGGCGGTACCCAGAGAGTTCACCCACAGAATGGGGCGTTAAAAGGGGGAAGAGGCGGGAGATATTAAGGGGCTGGTTCAGTTTGCTATACTTTGCTATTAGCAGCCTTCTGTAGCCTCCAGCATGGCAGTGCTCCTATTAGAGAAGCTGTCAGCAGCAGCTCTCCAGACATGAATTGTGGAACAGAAACAGAACAGCCGGCAACGTCTGCCATCAGAGATCCAGCTCTAGAGAGGCCATAACCACAGCTGTACTCTCCTCCTACATAACTGATGGTTTTGTATGAACCGTCATGGTTGGGTAGGCTACTTTCTAAATGTAATCCGTTACAGTTACTAGTTGCCCAAAATTGTAATCAGTAATGTAACTTTTGGATTACTTTCCCTTTAGAAGAATAACACAAAAAAGGATCCACCAAACATGTTTGGTGTGTCATCACGGTGGTCTCTGACTTGTGGTCAGACTCGCTCAGGTGGAACAAACTTAAACTTGCACCATTTTTCAATGCTGAATTGACTATCATTGAGAAAACAAAATGTGTCATAATGTATTTTTTTGCAAATATCCTTTCTGAATTTAAGTAATCATCTAGTTTTTCAAAAGTGTCTATAACCTTATTACCATATTTTTTTGTTGGTAACGTAACCGATTCAGTTAGTGTTTTGTAATTAGATGACATGTAATCAGTTACTTCCCAACCCTGTGAAACGTGCAAAGGACTGTATGCTCCTCGAGATGTTGGGTGTATGTGGTACGGTATGCACTAAAAGGGTACACTGTCTGCTATGATTTCCAACGGCTCTCCTACCTAGTCCTCTCTCTGAAAGAAGCTGGAGATGGGGGTGAAAACAAACCATGAAAACAAAGCTAGTAGAATGTGTCTGTGATGATAATGGATGGATGGACTATTTCCTCATGAGTGTGACAGCTCAGATAATGCAATTTATTTAGGCTCACTGCAAAGTGCTCTTGTTGTAACAATATCCCAATTTGGCCGTCACTGTTGTTTCTCGGCCTGTTTAATTGGTCTCTATTGAGTAGCCAGTCGACATGTTGCTTGCTGCTTCTCTCCCTGCTAATTTAATGTGATGCTAGGAGGTGATCTCGGGTGGTGAAGGTTTTCTGGGTTTAACTCTCCCGAGCTTTCCCAGTGGAGCTAATTGTAAGTGTCATGCATTTCTGATTAAGCTATGTGTGTTTGTGTGTGTGTGTGTGCAAGAGGTTGACGCAAATGGAAAGGTTTTACTTTGGGATGATAGGGCTCTGTGCAAAAATAGATTTAAGAAGGACCTGTGAGAGGGAAATGAATCCTTGTGGCACAGAATTTCCTACATTTTTAATATAATTTGCTGTAGCACTCTGAAAGCATGGCTAAGAGGGGAAAGATAAACTCTAACATTTCAACTTTTCTGTTTACATTTCCATACTTGCATGTCCCTCCAAAATCATGCACACCATCACGCACGAGCGCACACACAGCACCAATGTATGACATGACCAGACCAAAATAGATCTCCTGGTTCGTCCATCCATCGTAGTTTGTCATAGACTAATGGATTTGATCAAGCTGGTCACACCTGCTCTCTCCAAACCTTTGTGTTGCATATTATGGCTTACAGAGGACATCATCACTCACTGGATCTAAAGCAAGGGAGGGAGCCGTATCCGGCCGGCTTGGCACTTCAATCCGGCCCGCAAGACATATATAAACATTTTTACCCCTTATTTCCGCCCAATTTTGTGGTATCCGATTGGTAGTTACAGTCTTGTCTCATCACTGCAACTCCCGTATGGACTTGGGAGAGGCGAAGGTCGAGAGCCATGCGTCCTCCAAAATACGACCCAGCCAAGCCGCACTTCTTCTTGACACAATGCCTGCTTAACCCGGAAGCCAGCCGCACCAATGTGTCGGAGGAAACACTGTGCACCCGGCCCGCCAAAGGAGTTGCTAGAGTGCGATGGGACAAGGAAATCTCAGCCTGCCAAACCTTCTAACGCGGACAATCCTGGGCCAATTGTGCACCGCCTCATGGGTCTTCCAGTCACGGCCAGCTGTGACAGCCTGGGATCGAACCCAGGTCTGTAGTGACGCCTCAAACACTGGGATGCAGTTCCTTAGACTGCTGCGCCACTCGGGAGGCCCCCGCAAATTGATTTTAACAAACAATTGGTCCCCCAAAAAATGCGTCCCTCCGTTGAATTTCAAAATCCCGATGTGGCCCCCGAACCAAAAAGTTTGCCCACCCCTGATCTAAAGCAATGTCACTTATCCTATAACAAAGTATAGCCGGTTTGTCGCTTAGTCAAAGACTGACATACCTGAACATTTTTCAATCAATGACATTAATTGATCAATTAATTATTAAGGAGACACCAAAACCGGCAAGACGGGAGCTGTCCGCCACTGGTATTGACTGTGGTAGGCCTATCCCATAAACCGTCTCGAATAGCAGAAATACATTTGATGGTCTGTTGGACTGGCAGCTGGGTCGAAGAGAAAGGAGGGTCTCATTCCACAGAGATCAAACAGACCACAGCTCTCTGGTGATTACTGTCCAACCCAACCACAGAGGTCAGCCTCTCTATAGACTCTGGGCTGACCACACTGACCGCCATGTTACAGCCAGCCACCACAGGGCACAATGCAGCAGGGCCAAGCTTAACCAACCAATGAAGCACTGATAGACCAGTCTTCTAACTTTGTCTCTCTCTCTCTCTCTCTCTCTCTCTCTCTCTCTCTCTCTCTCTCTCATCCTCCTCTCTCTGCATTTTTATTGGGGTGTGTGTGTGGGGCGGTTGTGTAATGAGGATGTCTCATTAAAGTAAGACAAAAAGTCAAAGTCTCTCTCGCATCTCTCAACCCCCCACCCCTCCCCTCTCTCTCTCTCTCTCATCTCTGTTAGCATCAGGAACCTGGCAACCTCTAAGTCACTCTTATTGCAGTGAGCTGAGATTGCATTGGGTCTACACCACAGAGAAGAGAGAGAGAAGTGCTATCTATATTGCAGGATAAATAGGTTTCATATTCCCTGGGTGTGCATTCAGCAGTAATTATAGCCTCATCTGCAGTGAGTGAAATGTCTATCTGAGGACATGGTGATACATTGGATCGTATGCCTGCTGTCCTCCCTGCCCTGTCAGTAGTGAGATGGAAACGTGTAGGTCATTTACTGTGCGATGGTACAGGCGATAGCAGCGTGTTTGATTTGAGTTTGAGTTGAATTGATACATTTATATAAACAGTTACAGTATGTATACTGCAGCAGCATATGAAGTAGCAGAAATAAAGAAATAAAACATCAAAGCTTTATGTACAACTGTAGGAGTCCATTTCCTGGACACAGATTAAGCCTGTCCTGCACTATAATGCACTTTTAATAGAGATTTTTTAATAGAGTCCAGTAGCTTTAATATTTGTCCAGGGAACTGACCTAATATGTATAGGTGAGTCATTTTTCAGGTTGTGGTTGAACAGATTGACATGGTGACTGTGATTTGTTATATTTCCCCCGACCCTCGCTGTTAAATGTAGTCATTCTAAAACCTTTAACTGTAAGGGATTCAGGACATTTTCTCCAGTGTGGCATTCAATTTTAGGTCCAGCTGTGTTGCATTGTATAGGCAATGGCTGATATTGTTCTTGAACAGGCAAATCCCATGATCCTTGTCTCTGGAAAGCTATTACAAGGTTCGTTAGCTTCCACAGTAATGGTGTTTGGGGGTATGTGTCCTTGTGTGTACTTGTGTTTATGTGTAGAGATGAATGTGTGTATGTGTCATTAGAACAGATTTGTCCTCAAATTCGAACTAAAATTATTACTGAACTCGAGAACTGACATGTCACATCGATATTAGTCACTGACATTTATTTCAATGCCAAAATTGACTAAAAAGTGAGAGTAGGATATAAAACCGAGTTTTGTGAGATTTGAGGACAAGAGTTTGTCAGGGTCTGAGGGTTGGTCGATCTACTCCTACCTCAGAACACACAGACAGGCCTGCACATCAGCGCAGCGGATCGGACTTCGTTGACATAAGAAAACACATGTAAATACTGCACCAAACACCTTAGCTAGATGTAAGATTGCACGACTAAAACCTCCTCAGCAAAAACATCCAAATTAACTACAGCTTTCTTGAGTTATCTTGGATTCATTCTGACTATTTTCAGGAAGTGATTCTGGCTTTGTTACAATGGTGTCTCATGGGGGACAAACATCAGTAACTGCCACATCGAACCACACCCCTAAAAACCTAGTTTTTTTTATGAGCAACCTTTTTAAGTTGTAATGTTAATGTTAAGCAGTTCTAGTCTCCTAGTATTTTACTAACAGATACTGTATATGAATCTAATAGGAGGATGACAGAGGACTCTGCAGAATCCGTTTCATAAGGACACTGTCATGCTAAACCACGATGCTTACTGTAGTCCTGACTGGAGACCAACAGTAAGGTTGGCCTTGCAGTGTCCCCCCTCCCTTACAGTGCCATGTCAGAGTCCGAGCAGTAGAGACAGAGATGGAATGTAAGAGTGGCTTTTTAAAGAGTAGTCTGTAATTCATCACAAGCCAGCAGCTAGCATTACAAAAAAAAGTATGGCAGCTCCCTCTGTGTCTTTCTGTCTCTTTTGCTCTCCTTATTTTTCTTTCTCGCACACACGCACACACACACACACACACATTTACATGCTAGCAACCAAGGGAAAAACTATTTTCACTTTGGAGGAGGCTGTAAGGAAGTGAATACTGTCATCTCTCTTGCACGTGTGTGTGTGTGTGTGTGTGTGTACCTGTGTGTGTGTGTGTGTTTGTGCACAGACGTGAGAGAAGTGGGACTGGTGTTGAGTGAAACAAAGAAGGTAAATGGCTGCTCTGACTCAGTCTTTCAGGGAGCACTCAGCAGAAATGGCAGTGAGCACTGCTCTCACCCAGCAGGGAAATAGGGACACTAGGGTTCCATTTTCCTTGCGTGGAACCAAAACTGAACTGACCCTGTTACAGTATGAAACAGCTTCTATATATAATGAGGTCTAGAGAGAGTGAGTTACTGGGATCTTTTCAACCACATTATTCCGGCATGAAACAAAATCAAACCGAGACAGAAACTTTTATTGAGTGTCCTTCGACTATATGAAAAACTCTGCTCAAAGAGAAATAAATGCAGTTTACTAATCTGGTACCGCGGAATACGACATTGATCCAATTCTCACACAATTAGTCACGATTGTTTACACCCAAATGGGATAGTGCTGCTCGCCATCTGTGTACTAAGACTACTGAGACTGCTGACAGACCATTAAGACAACACAGTAGAAGCATTCATTTAGCATCAAACGCACGCAGACGCTCACGCAGACGGAGACACACACGCATACATCAGCATCTGAGCCTGAGAGAGGTGGCCGTTCCTCTTCTGCTCTAATACCACAGTCTTGGTGCATAAACTATCAACACCAGATACTGTGCCTACACACACAAGGCCAGAGAAATGTAAAGAAACAGTGATAACTTAATGGATCACAGTTCCAATGTAGATAATGGACACTGATGTTATTGTCTGAATTCATATCTACCATAAATGTTGGCAGTGGTGTGTATTCATGGATGCCAAGGGAAGCCAGGCTTCCCCAAAAAATACATACATTATTTTATCTTTCATCTCTATTTCATACATTTCCTTTAATTCGCAAGAGGCTGAATGTATCC
This sequence comes from Oncorhynchus clarkii lewisi, assembly GCF_045791955.1. Classification (NCBI taxonomy): domain Eukaryota; kingdom Metazoa; phylum Chordata; class Actinopteri; order Salmoniformes; family Salmonidae; genus Oncorhynchus; species Oncorhynchus clarkii. The sequence goes on along the minus strand of NC_092151.1, from coordinate 60,570,077 downwards.
GGAGAAAGCATCCGAGCGAGCGACACAATGCCCCTCTGTATGTGTAGCCCAGCTATCTGATGCTGTCTGGTCAAAAAGAGTATGACATTGTTGCTGCCCATAGCATTGAATGCAAGGGAAGCCAGCAAGCATTTGGCCTCCCTTGATAAAAAAATTATAAAATAATTGCCAATCAGCGTAGAGCTGTTTTCTTTGCGATTTGTGGTAACTCTCCGTGGTTCTAAATCAATTGTTGTTTCGTAGTCCGAAAATGTCAGAAACATTAATTTGTTTGACCATGCTGTAGGTCATGTAGCAGTTTGTTACATGCAATATATTTTGTGGACTTCACTGGACAGATGTTGCTCTCCGGTTTTGTGATGAAACAAAGCTGTGGTTGAATTTATTCTGCCACTGTGTCTTCTTATTGTCTCTGCCTTAGGCCTATATATGACGGTGTCAAGGCATATGAACTAACAGGTTATAGAGCAAACAACGCAATTATCACAACACAGGTTGTAATATGGCTTTTTTTCCTGGCTTGGCTTCAACTGTGATTTTACCGACGCACCGCTAGCAAATGTTGGAACATTTCTAGTGAGCACTCTGGCATAGGCCTACACTGCCCTTGCTGTGGATCAGAACAGAACTAGAATGCTAGCCAGCCTGAGATGTTCTATTCACATCATCTCCTCTAGTAGCTAGGTCAGGACAAGACAAAAGCACTGTATCCCCTGGGATGTGTTTATTAGCGTCTGCATTGGAGCAGACACACAATGGACAGCTGCCAGTACTAGGCTAGCCCCTGTCTCCCCCGGCCACTCCATAGCCCCACACCGCTGTCCACCCAGCCCATTAAAACACTGCCTGTCACTGGTCCGCCTAATTGTGTTGGAAGAACACAGGAGGGGGAGACAGGAGGGGCAAACAGCCCTCTGCAAAGAGAGGGCAATGTCACACTCACACTAGCCTGTTATGGCTAATATCTTTCAGTCTGGGAACCACTGCTGTAGTGTCCACACAGTATGTGTGTGTGTGTGTGTGTGTGTAGGGGTGTGAGGCGGTAGTGGGGGTGTGAAAGTGGGGAAAAGGTATGATGTAATAATTATAGTGGATGTGTGTGTTAATTTCTCTATTTGTTTATTGGATAAAGGTTTCCAGATGAGCTGTGTATGCTTGCCAATCACATACTGTTTTATATTTTTTGCTATTGATTTAAGAAATTATAACCCCACACTGTAATGGCTTTTCTCCTTCTCTCCAATCTCTTTGATACATTTTCAAAGCCAACAATCATGTTATTATCACCTCACAGTAGTGTATCAGGTCCTGCAGCACAGGAGAGTGTAGGAGGCTATCAATCAAATGTATTTATAAAGCCCTTTTTATATCAGCAGATGTCGAGGGTGCAACAGGTCAGTACCTCATGAGTAAATGTCAGTTGGCTTTTCATAGCCAATCATTCAGAGGTCGAGACAGCAGGTGCGGTAGAGAGAGAGTCGAAAACAGCATGTCCGGGACAAGGTAGCACATCCGGTTAACAGGTCAGTGTTCCCGAGCTGCATGCAGAACAATTGAAACTGGAGCAGCAGCATGACCAGGTGGACTGGGGACAGCCAGGAGTCATCAGGCCAGGTAGTCCCGAGGTATGATCCTAGGGCTCAGGTCCTCCGGGAGGGAGAGAAGGAGAGAGAGAGAATTAGAGGGAGCATACTTAAATTCACACAGGAACCCAGATAAGACAGGAGAATTACACCAGATATAACAGGCTGACCCTAGCCTCCTCATCTTTTCAGGAAAAGGAACACACGCTCACCTCTGTTCTTTACTAGCCTGGAGGATTTAGTCACATGCACACACGCATGCACACACACACGCACACACACACACACACACACACACACACACACACACACACACACACACACACACACACACACACACACACACACACACACACACACACACACACACACACACACACACACACACACACACACACACCACTTATATTGTATTGTATTACATTTAGTCAAAAATAGGACTATTTGGTCCCATATGCCTACCATGCAATGACTACATCAAGCAGATCCGGCTCCAGAAGGAATCAGTTGGACGCGCATTTGATTTCCATAGGCGGGCCCATTTTTTCACGGGACCTCCTATGTATGCAGGCGCTTGCACACATTTTTTTAAATGGGTAAAGACCATAGGCAGCTCACGAGTTTCAAGTGTGGGAAAGCTTACAATTTGTTCTAACAATCTATGTGCTAGTTAAGAATATTTATTAGTGATGCACCGATTTGACAAGCACCGATTTGACGGGCTGATAACTGATATTTTCCTTGCCAAAAAACCTGACACCGATAACCGATATTTACAATTTTAGCTGCTTTTTAAGCATTCTAGTACAGTTAAATAGTTAACACACTCACACCGTCTATGGGGACTGCATCTCAGTTCAAGAGGCGCCACTACAGTCCCTGGTTCGAATAGACTGTATCACATCCGGCCTTGATTGGGAGTCCCATAGGGCGGCGCCGTCATTGAAAATAAGAATTTGATATTAAGAGCCTTGCCTAGTTAAATAAAGGCTACAAACCCACACACACACTAACCAAAACTTTATTTTGTTGGCATTTACCAGTAAAACATAATCAAATCTATTTCTTTCACTTACTTGCTGTGCTGTTTCGTTCAGTCGTTTCATTCTCAACCAGGACACATAACCCGGTCTGGTCAAGCCTCACTAGCCAGATGAAGCTAGCTGGCTGCTTATAACATTAGCTTTGGGCAACAGGGTTAAGTAGCTGGCTAGCTATTTATTTTCATGAACTGAAGTTCAATTTCAATAGGCGACCAACAAGTGGCTACCTAGCTAATACTTACTCACAAGGATTCCTAAATCATTGCTAAGAATTGTGAAAATGACTGCAGTTTCTACTGGTCATTGTTTTTAGGCTGGTTGTATTGGTGCTAGCTAGGTACCAAGCTAGAGCTAGCTACCCCCAGAAGTTGCAGTCGAACAGATAATGCTTTATTACCAACGCGGTATTGTAAACACATCATTCATGGCCAGTGTTTGCAGACTTTTTTGTAGAGCTTTAACAGTGCTACTGATAGTAGCGGTGGTGCTTGGCTTGCACGTGCAAATTCAGAACACACAACATTCTATATTGGAGCTGTGTTATTTGACATGTCAAATGAAAAGCTTATTTAACGCGTCAAATAGTGTTTTTGTCAAATAGTGATATTTGGCATGTATCTTTTTTGACATGCAAAGACCCAAACAGCGTTCCATAGTTTGTCGTGAACTAATAGAAATAACGCTATTACTGTGTAACTCCGGTCTCGCTGAAATATTCTTACTCTTTCAAATGACTGCTTGATCCACACAGCAGACTTTGTGGGCTAGGTTAGAAATGCTGTGTTGCACGGGTTTCACAAAATCTTACGTGGCGTCATTACGTTATATAGGTATGCGCGTCAGCTTTGACATCGGTTTTCATTATCGGCGTTAAACTAGACATCGGGCCGATACCGATGTTGGCATTTTTAGCTAATATTGTCCGATTCCGATAAGTTCACCGATATATTGTGCATCCCTAATTTTTATATATATATATATATATATGCACATTTTTGTGGAACAGCTTCATTTTAATAATAACACTTTATTTTCTCAAAATCATTGACACGTGGTTAATCATAATCATCTGAAGTAAAATGATAGAAATCTCAAAGTAAAAATTCTACTATGGGGAGAGCACTAACCTTTGCCATATGGACACATTGATACACTATTGGTGGCTAAAGAAATGAGAGCATAGAACTCAGAGATAGCTTATAGACCAATGCAGCAGTAGGCCTATCATCCATCAACTAAATAAAATACATAGGCCTAAAGCCGACAAACAAAAACAGTAGAAAATATCCTGATGAAAATTCTGGTTCTTCAATCACATTCATCTCTATTCTGCCTGCCTGTCTGCCTCCCTTTCTATTTGTCTCGACTTGAGCTAGTTCAACATTGTATCAGATTATAACAGATCTGGCCTGAAGCTGTCGCTAACGAACTTGCAACATTGTGTCAACTAGTCTATTTCGGGCCCTCAAATTTTCCTGCGCTTGTTAGCCGGGACAGAAATATGTTTTTTTTAATGACATTTCCACTGGATATATGGGATAATCAGATCGTGATATTTTGTTCTTTCACACCGAGGCTTGGTGATTATTGAGGCTGGGAGTGTTGGAATGATTTTTAAAATACTGAGTGACTATCATTCGCAATGAATGTTTACAATATACAGACTTTGTTTACTTGTGTGAGACTAAGATACAAAAATAAGTGGTGTACATGGTGCGTTAAGGCAATCAGAAATAAGACATTGCCAAATGGACACTTTCCTGCATATGCATGCGTTCTGGAGACGCACCATATCTTCGCCACACCCCTCCCCTTCTTCTTAATGCAACATTTTAAATTATACTCAAGATACATTAGCTTTGTTCAAATACTCATACCAAGCATACTATTTGTGACGTAAATTGAGTATGTAGTATGCTTATTGGTCATAGTATGGATACAGTTAGTATGCCAAGTTCCCGGAAGTCATACTACATTCGCCAAAATATGAAGTATACAAGCAGTGGACATTATTTCAGTTCTTTTAGGGCCCATAATACAATTCTTCAGAAAATGGACATTGCTTCACAACGTTTTCAGATTTCAAGAAAATTGAGGAAAATATCCGAAAAGAGTGAATACAATTTCATTGCTTTAAATAATTGTGACAAATCTTAAAATGTTGAGCAATGTAATAAAGTAATGGCTTCTCAAAAAAGTTACACGTTATGTTTGCTGACAATTTGTTAGTTACGCTATCCTTACGAACCGAATAGCATATCATTACAGCAGTATGTATCGGTAAGTTAGCTAGCTACTAATAAATCGAACTTGCCAGTATTTTAACTATATGATATCTACCCAACGTTTATTGACTTGATTATTCCCGTCATTCTTAGCTCAGCTAAATGGTAAAGTTGTGCGTTCTCAGTGGACATTGTTTTTCGGAGGCTTTCGTAAATTCGCTCTGGCCATCTACTCCGATTTCAGAGCACTATCGTCTGAGTGTGCCAGAGTGCAGAATAATTGTTGAATTTGCAAATGCTCAAAACCCGTTGAATATGGCCGGTGTCAGTAAACGTCGGCAAAAAAAGCGTAATTAAATTGTTGCCAGCAGCACAGTTAGTCACCGACGCTCTGGATAACATGAAAACAGCCTAACCAGCTACGTTAGGGTGAATAAAATGGTCAGAGTGAGGTGTGCTCTCATTTATGTATGGAGATTGCTAGCAAGCTAACCAACTCTAGTCAGTGTGTGTGCTTGACTGCCGTTGTGAGGTCAGGGCGCTCGCATCAACCCTACTCCTCGACCAGAGCGTCCAGTGTATGCTCTGAATTTACGAACGGACAATCTGACCACGCTCTGAATTTACGAACACCCACCCATCGTAAAATGTTTAGATAGTAATTTGTTATGCTAAAAAGCTAGCAATAATTGTGAAGCGCTAGTACACTCAACTGAAAGAATACTGTTTGTTTACAGTATTCTAAAATTAACTAATAGTATATATAGTATGTCATATATACTCATTAAAGATGTAGTATACACTATGTTAGTATGGGTATTCAAACACAGCTATGGTCTTTACACATATTTTAGACACTTTTTACTGACAGCCACAACTCAAATCAGGGTTTTTCTACAACATAACTAAGTTTCACACTTTGTTACATTTTATTATATTTCTAGGTGATTTAAATATTAACTGGCTTTCATCAAGCTGTCCACTCAAGAAAAATCTTCAAACTGTAAACAGTGCCTGCAACCTTGTTCAGGTTATCAGTCAACCTACCAGGGTAGTTACAAACAGCACAGGAATGAAATCATCAACATGTATTGCTCACATCTTTACTAATGCTGCAGAAATGTGCTTTAAAGCAGTATCCATATACATAGGATGTAGTGATTACAATATAGTAGCCATATCTAGTAGTGGTCGACCGATTATGATTTTTCAATGCCGATACCAATACCGATTATTGGAGGACCAAAAAGCCGATACCGATTAAATCGGCCAATTTTGAAGATGTATTTGTAATAATGACAATTACAACAATACTGAATGAACACGTATTTTAACTTAATATGATACATCAAAAAAATCTATTTAGCCTCAAATAAATAATGAAATATGTTCAATTTGGTTTAAATAATGCAAAAACAAAGTGTTGGAGAAGAAAGTAAAAGTGCAATATGTGCCATGTAAGAAAGCTAACGTTTAAGTTCCTTGCTCAGAACATGAGAACATATGAAAGCTGGTGGTTCCTTTTAACATGAGTCTTCAATATTCCCAGGTAAGAAGTTTTAGGTTGTAGTTATTATAGGAATTATAGGAATATTTCTCTCTATACGATTTGTATTTCATATACCTTTGACTATTGGATGTTCTTACAGGCACTTTAGTATTGCCAGTGTAACAGTATAGCTTCCATCCCTCTCCTCGCCGCTACCTGGGCTTGAACCAGGAACACATCGACAACAGCCACCCTCGAAGCAGCGTTACCCATGCAGAGCAAGGGGAACAACTACTCCAAGTCTCAGAGCGAGTGACGTTCGAAACGCTATTAGCACACACCCCACTAACTAGCTAGCCATTTCACATCGGTTACACAAACCTAATCTCGGGAGTTGATAGGCTTGAAGTCATAAACAGCATAGCTGCTGGCAAAACGCATGAAAGTGCTGTTTGAATGAATGCTTATGAGCCTGCTGGTGCCTACCATCGCTCAGTCAGACTGCTCTATCAAATAATATACTTAATTCTAACATAATAACACACAGAAATGCGAGCCTTGGGTCATTAATATGGTTGAATCCGGAAACTATCATCTCGAAATTCTTTCAGTGAAATACAGAACCGTTCCGTATTTTATCTAATGGGTGGCATCCATCAGTCTAAATATTCTTGTTACATTGCACAACCTTCAATGTATGTAATAATTACGTAAAATTCTGGCAAATTAGTTCGCAATGAACCAGGCGGCCCAAACTGTTGCATATAACCTGACTCTGCGTGCAATGAACGCAATTTCACCTGGTAAATATTGCCTGCTAACCTGGATTTCTTTTTGCTAAATATGCAGGTTTAAAAATATTTACTTCTGTGTATTGATTTTAAGAAAGGCATAGATGTTTATGGTTAGGTACATGTTTGAGCAACGACAGTCCTTTTTCACGAATGCGCACCGCATCGATTATATGCAACGCAGGACACGTTAGATAAACTAGTAATATCATCAACCATGTGTAGTTAACTAGTGATTATGATTGATTGATTGTTTTTTATAAGATAAGTATAATGCTAGCTAGCAACTTTCCTTGGCTTCTTACTGCATTCAAGTAACAGGCAGTCTCCTCGTGGAGTGCAATGTAAAGCAGGTGGTTAGAGCGTTGGACTAGTTAACCGTAAGGTTGCAAGATTAAATCCCCGAGCTGACAAGGTAAAAATCTGTCGTTCTGCCCCTGAACAAGGCAGTTAACCCACCGTTCCTAGGCCGTCATTGAAAATAAGAATGTGTTCTTAACTGACTTGCCTAGTTAAATAAAGATGAAATAAAGGTGTAAAAAAAAATACATTTTTGGGGGGCAAAATCGGTGTCCAAAATTACCGATTTCCGATTGTTATGGAAACTTGAAATCGGCCCTAATTAATCGGCCATTCCGATTAATCGGTCGACCTCTAATATCTAGGAAAACCAAAGTTCCAAAGGCTGGGCCTAATATAGTGTTTAATAGGTCATACAATAATTGTTGTAGTGATTCTTATGTTGAAGATATAAAGAATAATTGCTGGTCTGTGGTGTGTAATGAGGAGCAACCAGACGCTGCACTTTACACATATATTGCTTTTTCCAGTTGCTAATAAGCATGCACCCATTAGGAAAATGACAGTAAAAATGGTTAAATCCCCTTGGATTGATGAGGAATTGAAAAACTGTATGGTTGAGAGGGATGAGGCAAATGGTATGGCAATAAGTCTGGCAGCACAACTGATTGGCAAACGTACCACACATTGAGAAATCATGTGACTAAACTGAATAAAAATAAACTATAGTATGAAACCAAAATAAATGATATAAAGAATGATAGTGGAGCACCTTAAATTACATTTTGGGCTCATTCATCACAAAACCCATTAATTTTGCCAACCACTTCAATTATTTTTTCATTGGCAAGATTAAGAAACTTGGCAAGTGCAGCAACAAAGTATATCTGACAAAATTATAAAAGACAAGCATTGTATTTTTGAATTCCGTAAAGTGTGTGTGGAACAGTTGAAAAAAGTATTGTGTCTATCAACAATGACAAGCCAGGTCTTGCAACCTGGATGGAACATTACTGTAATAGTGGACGATATTTCCACTCCTATTTGCCATATCTTCAATTTAAGCCTTGTAGAAAGTCTGTGCCCCCAGACCTGGAGGGAAGCAAAAGTCATTCCGCTAATTGGATTGCGCATAATTCAAATAAATTATCATAAAAATGTGGATATTAAACATAACACGTGTCTTATATCGGTTAAAAGCTTAAATTCTTGTTAATTCAACTGCATTGTCTGATTTACAATAGTCTTTACAGTGAAAGCATGCCATGCGATTGTTTGAGGACGGTGCCCCACATCAAAATATTTTTCAACCAGCACAGGCTTCGTAAAATCACCTTGGTTATTCACTTACTTTTTGAAATTCTTCCTCTGATTTGCAATCCCAAGGGTCCCAGCTACAACATGCATAGTTTGTTCAGTAGTTTGGTCCTTCTTTATGTCCCAAAAAGTCAGTTTAGTTGGCGCCATAGATTTAAGTAATCCACTCGTTCAACATGCAGAGAAAGGAATCCAAAAAGTTACCGCTAAACTTTGTTAAAAGAAGTCAAAAAATTTCTATCTAATCCTCAGGTACCCTAAAAAGTAATTAAACTATAATATTTCATATGGAAGGTAATATGTTCAATAGAAAAGCAAAATTAGCAAGTGCGTATCCTCTTCAAAGCGCACGCACAGACTGATTTCCAACTCTAACTCCCAGTAACAAAACTCAAAATTCTTCCTCATTTTGGAAGAAATTTTGAAACCTTGAACAAAGACTGGTGACATCTAGTTGAAGCCATATGAATTGCAATCTGGGAGCTGGAATTGCATATGACCATTACCTTTCCATTGAAAGAGCATGGGCTCTCAAAATCTGGCTGGTTTTTCTTTGGATTTTCTCCTACCATATCAATTGTGTTATAGTCTCATATATTATTGTAACATTTCAGTTAAAGTGTTTTCTATCCAATGGTACCAATTATATGCATATCCTGGCTTCTGGGCCTGAGTAACAAGCAGACAAGTGGAGAGTAACAAGTGGAGAAAAATAGACCCTAGCCTGAAGAGGTTTTAACGTCAATGGCGCTGTAGTGGAGCGGGTCGAGAGTTACCTCAACTAACCTGTACCCCCACACACTGACTCGGTACCGGTACCCCCTGTATGTAGCCTCATTATTGTTATGTTCTTTTTTACTTTAGTTTATTTGGTAAATATTTTCTTAACTCTTCTTGAACTGCACTGTTTGTTAAGGGCTTGTAAGTTAGCATTTCACGGTAAGGTCTACACTTGTTGTATTCGGCGCATATGACAAATAGAGTTTGATTTCATTTGATTTAAGATGGGGAGAAGTCTGTCCATAATAATGCACTGCTCTGCCTTAACAACCCTATCAACAAGGCAGGTCCTACAGGCCCTAGTTTTGTCGCACATGGACTACTGTTCAGTAGTTTGGTCAGGTGCCACAAAGAGGGACTTGGGAAAAATACAACTGGCTCAGAACAGTGCAGCACGGCTGGCCCTTAAATGTGCATGTAGATCTAACATGAATAATATGCATGTCAATCTCTCATGGCTGAAAGTAGAGGAGAGATTAACTTCATCACTACTTGTTTTTGTAAGAAGTGTTGACAAGCTGAATGTACCGAGCTGTGTGTTTAAACTACTAGCACACAGCTCTGACACCCATGCATGCCCCACAAGACACCCCACCAGAGGTCTCTTCACAATCCCCAAGTCCAGAAAAGACTATGAGAGGCACACAGTACTACATCAGTAGAGCCATGATTATATGGAACTCTATTCCACATCAGGTAACTGATGCAAGCAGTAGAATCAGATACAAAACAAAAAGTACACCTTGGAACAGCAGGGACTGTGAAGAAACACACACAAAGGTACACAAGCGCTAGCACACACACTCTATACACAAATACTGTCACGCCCTGACCTTGGTTATCTTTGTTTTCTTTATTATTTTGGTTAGGTCAGGATGTGACGAGGGAGATATATTTTTTGGCCAGTCTAGGGTTTTTGTATGTTTATGCTTTTTTCCAGTCTAGGCGTCTTTATGTCTATGGTTGCCTAGATTGCTTCTCAATCAGAGGCAGCTGTTTATCGTTGTCTCTGATTGGGGACCCTATTTAGGTAGCCATATGCCTTGGATAGTTTGTGGGTAATTGTCTATGTGTAGTTGCTTGTGTCTGCACTGTTCATAGCGTCACGGTCGTGTTGTTGTTTTGGTTAGTTTGTTCTTCGTGTTCTTCCTTCATTAAAAGAAGAATGTGTTCTAATCACGCTGCGCTTTGGTCTCCTCTTTACGACGAACGTGACACGTACATTGTAATATTGTTGTATGGTGATATTATACATTTGTAGATATGTAGTGGTGTAATAATGTTACATGATGTACTGTTTTATGTGTAATGTAAGTACCTTAATGTGTTTGGACCCCAGGAAGAGTAGCTGCTGTCTGGGAAGGAACTAATGGGGATCCATAATAAGGCCATATGCATATGCGCACACACTCAGCTGTGGGTGTTACGAGACACGAATTTCATCTAATTATCAAGACATCAATGTAGCAGTAGAACAAATATCACAATATCGGCGTATACGTTCAAATAACATAAATCAATGTAGGCTACAGCAGAATACACATATGAGAATATATAGACCTCCAGCCTATGTGATATGATGCACATATTCAGATTAACTTCACAGTACAGAAAAAGTGTATAAATCCTGACAGTCAACTTCTTGCTCAAAGCTATAAGAGGGCCTGTGATGTTCAGCCTCCTTCTAAGCTTGTTCTGAAGATTCTGACTGTAGAGTATTTTTTACATGTTGAGTATTAACTATAACCTGGGTGTCCTCTTTAGCCTTGTCTACAAGGCTTGCTGCCACCAAATGTGACTTGGTTCGGGGCATGTTCAAAAACCTTTTTTTCCGAGGGCTCTTCGTTTGTTTTGTTTTTAAGTCTGAGCCAGAGGACGATACTTTACATTCTACCACTTCTTTTGCTAGTTTAATCCCTCCAGTCATTTCTAGACACAAGCTCCCTATCCTTTTGCATGTTGTACAGCCCAGCTTTGAATTCTGCATGACAAGCCAGAGGTTATACGTTTGCTTGTTCTTGAACTGCAAATTGCACCCGCTCCGAGAACTTTGTTGGTGGATGATGTACTGTCCCCCCTAGCTCCCCGTCTCCCTCTCCCGCTGAGTCTGACTCACTAGCAGGCCTACTAGCTAGTGGTGGTGCCGATGGTTATGCTGAACTGACGGGATTAGCAGCTCTGCAAGCTAAGGCGTCGCCATCAGGAACAGTTTTCTCCTCACTCCTCTACTCCGCGACTGACAGTTCTCTGGCTTAAGATCAGTTACTTATCCCAATCCCCCTCTGCATAATCTCTATGTACAAATAAGCGAGCAGGTCTGGAATCAGTGTGGCAGGATATGATGATTACACAGAAGGATCACAGCACTTTTACATTATTGTCTTTCTGGGCGGTGGGAGAAATAACAAGGAGGTAACTTTATTTAACACTGATCACTTTTACTAGAATGTTTACAGTGTGAACAGTGAAACAATTAATAAATCATGCCGCGAGAGGTACCGGGCAAATAGGTGCCGGAATGAACAAAGTCAATCTGAGAGGTGCCAGGATCCGACTCAAATTAAGCATTGCCTCGGTGCCTAAGTCATGCTGCCTGGTGAAGTATTTTGAATTATTTTATTTAGACAGGAGTAATTATATAATTTTGGCAAAACATACATTTACTTTAGGGCAATCCAGCATCCTAACAGTGCACTGCGCACACGCCAACTTTCCTTTCCAATTCACAGGAGGCTGAAACCAGAGATCTGTAATGACTAAGAATATCCATACATAACTTGTTAGGATCATAAGAAAAGCCATGCATCAAACATGAAACGAAAACGTTTAATTAGATCTGTAAACGTACAAAACCCTATGTTATAATTATGAATGAACATTTACACGTTCAATTCTTACTTTACGTTTACCTTTACTCAATTAGTTTTAAAACAGAAATTGAGTTCTGAAATTATTCCTACATGTTGAAAGCCTATTTTTTCTTTGAATAGACTTAAATTAAACATTTACTTATTAAAGTGATAGGCGAAAGAACTTAGGAAAATGTTGATAATTTTGAATACACATGGAATTCAGTTCAGTTCTCTTTGATTTAGTTCCTATTGCAACTCAGACAAATGACTGAATGGATGACATACTGACTGACCTGAATGAAGGATGAATTAAATGTTAAAATATGTTGGAATGACGAGTTGCACACATCATGCATGCTCTTCACTTTATTTGGCTCGTAGGCAAATAGACCCACATTAGGGTATAATGGCTCTACATGGCTGCATGCCTCCAGAAAGACATCTGAGGCTGATGGCTGCTTTTCTGAAGGCGCATGGTGCTGTGGTGCTACATGGAGATCACAAGCTCTTCAACTGGGCAGCAGTGTCGCGATGGAGGGAATCGCCTATACGGAGGCTACTTAAGACCATTGCAACAGAGTTATTGTAAAGTGTGGGAATAAGCTTATGCCAGACAGCCTACGTTTGTACAAGCCTCTCCCTTGTACAAAGTCCATATGTTCATGAACCAATTCATATAAATCATGTCAAATGATTTAAAATTCATATTAACCCCTCTTACAGAATATGCTTGGGTCAAGATTTTGAGTGCTGAAATATATATCAAAATATTCTCTCCCCAAAATATTTTGAGTGGCAAAGACTCCAGTGGTCATACATAATTCATAGATTCACCAAACATCTAGTATTATTCTATGTTTCTGGTAGATACTACTGGTAATGATTCATTATTCCTGGAATATACTACTGTTATTGATTCAGTATTTATTGTAGATACTACTGGTTATGATTGTAGACAGACCCCAGAGAATGGGATGGTGCAAGACTGAATGAGTCAAATTTTGATTCGGTGCATGCATGGAGATGTCCACGTCACCCAGAGATATGCCAATGCTGTAGAGATACACCTAGCGGACTGAAACTTTACTGTTGTAGGCATCATACAGCTAGCGCTATGTAGACTTGTGCTGGCAAACAAATCCATTACATTAGCTACCTAAATGTGAAGTAAACTCAAATGAGGAGTAATAAAGAATTGGACACGTTTAACTTGAAAACGTGCAGACCCGTTTGGTGTGCCTTTTTTTTGTGTTGGTGAGATGAAACTGCCAAAACTGTGAAAGGTATTATTTTACTTCAGATTTGCAACACAAGATTTGTTCAAGCCTAAAAGGTTAGTCCGTAATCATAACATGGTGTTGGCTTGTTCCCAGATTCAATTTCACGTCATGTTTCACGTATGGCTTTTCTTGCAATCCTAACCATTTACGTATGGATTTTCTTACGATTCTAACGATACATATATTCAACCTTTTGGCAAGTATCTCGCTCCATACTACACTGCTCAAACAAATAAAGGGAACACTTAAACAACACAATGTAATTCCAAGTCAATCACACTTCTGTGAAATCAAACTGTCCACTTAGGAAGCAACACTGATTGACAATACATTTCACATGCTGTTGTGCAAATGGAATAGACAACAGGTGGAAATTATAGGCAATTAGCAAGACACCCCCAATAAAGGAGTGGTTCTGCAGGTGTTGACCACAGACCACTTCTCAGTTCCTATGCTTCCTGGCTGATGTTTTGGTCACTTTTGAATGCTGGCGGTGCTTTCACTCTAGTGGTAGCATGAGACGGAGTCTACAACCCACACAAGTGTCTCAGGTAGTGCAGCTCATCCAGGATGGTACATCAATGCGAGCTGTGGCAAGAAGGTTTGCTGTCTCTGTCAGCGTAGTGTCCAGAGCATGGAGGCGCTACCAGGAGACGGGCCACTACACCAGGAGACGTGGAGGAGGCCGTAGGAAGGCAACAACCCAGCAGCAGGACCGCTACCTCTGCCTTTGTGCAAGGAGGAGCAGGAGGAGCACTGCCAGAGCCCTGCAAAATGACCTCCAGTAGGCCACAAATGTGCATGTTTCTGCTCAAGCGGTCAGAAACAGACTCCATGAGGGTGGTATGAGGGCCCGACGTCCACGGGTGGGGGTTGTGCTTACAGCCCAACACCGTGCAAGACGTTTGGCATTTGCCAGAGAACACCAAGATTGGCAAATTCGCCACTGGCGCCCTGTGCTCTTCACAGATGAAAGCAGGTTCACACTGAGCACGTGACAGACGTGACAGAGTCTGGAGACGCCGTGGAGAACGTTCTGCTGCCTGCAACATCCTCCAGCATGACCGGTTTGGCGGTGGGTCAGTCATGGTGTGGGGTGGCATTTCTTTGGGGGGCCGCACAGCCCTCCATGTGCTCGCCAGCGGTAGCCTGACTGCCATTAGGTACCGAGATGAGATCCTCAGACTACTTGTGAGACCATATGCTGGTGCAGTTGGCCCTGGGTTCCTCCTAATGCAAGACAATGCCAGACCTGATTCCAATTGAGCACATCTGGGACATCATGTCTCGCTCCATCCACCAACGCCACGTTGCACCACAGACTGTCCAGGAGTTGGCGGATGCTTTAGTCCAGGTCTGGGAGGAGATCCCTCAGGAGACCATCCGCCACCTCACCAGGCATTGTAGGGAGGTCATACAGGCACGTGGAGGCCACACACACTACTGAAACTCATTTTGACTTGTTTTAAGGACATTACATCAAAGTTGGATCAGCCTGTAGTGTGGTTTTCCACTTTAATTTTGAGTGTGACTCCAAATCCAGACCTCCATGGGTTGATAAATTTGATTTCCATTGATCATTTTTGTGTGATTTTGTTGTCAGCACATTCAACTATGTAAATAAAAAAGGATTTTATAAGAATATTTCATTCATTCAGATCTAGGATGTGTTATTTTAGTGTTCCCTTAATTTTTTTGAGCAGTGTATATTACAGGAGAAAGCATCCGAATAAGCGAAACAGCGCCGCCCCTCTATACAGTATGTAGTCCATGTATCTGATGCTGTCTGGCCAGAAATATTATGACATGCCACACTATCACTTCAATGCTTTAACTGTGACACATGCTGACTAGACTGGGCACGCGCACATTGATTTTGTCCATCCACACCAGATGTGATCAGGGCAAGCAGGTTGAAATATCAAAATGAACTCTGAACTCTATTTCTGGGGACAGGTCGAAACACATGGAACATTCATGACCATTTAGATAGCTTGCGGTTGCTAGCTAATTTGTCCTGGGATATGAATATTGGGTTGTATTTTACCTGAAATGCACAAGTTCCTTTTTTTCGGGATCTTTATAGAATTTTTGCCCATTTTGAGTCACACAAAATTGTGTGTTTCAATACTCCGACAATTAAGCCACAGATAAAAGGGGAAACCTAGTTATTTTCTAGTTTTCTCTAATCCTTCAGTCATCCTCTTCTTCTTCTTCTGTGGACTTTATATAGCGGTAGGCAAGCAACTTTAAGGTGCATTACCACCACCAACTGGACTGGAGTGTGGACCTCAGTTCATCTTTCAATCACATGACAACCCCCTTGGTGTTTGCCAAAAGGCACCTAAAGGACTCAGACCATGAGAAACAACAGTCTCTAGTCTGATGAAACCAAGATTAAACTCTTTGGCTGGATCCATCCCTACGGTGAGGCACGGTGGTGGCAGCATCATGCTGTGGGGATGTTTTTCAGTGACTGGGAGACTAGTCAGGGTCGAGGGAAAGATGAACGGAGCAAAGTACAGTTAGATCCTTGATGAAAACCTGCTCCAGAGTGCTCAGGACCTCAGACTGGAGTGAAAAGGTCAAGGGGTCTGAATACTTTCCGAATGCACTGTATGTGTAAATTTATTTTGCAACGCTCGCACACATAACACCAGCGGCTCGGTCAGCTGCATCGTTCTGTTGGCAAACGTCTCGGGCAAAGAATAATCAATATTTCAATATTTTATTTGGACGGGCAAGGAGGTATGGTAGGGCCTACCAGCCCCCTAAGGGCCGCCCATAACACCAGCCCTGAAATCAAGCTTGTGACTCTACAAAATAGTTTTTTTGTTTTGTGTTTTATTTTTTTTGTGCCCAACAGCAATGAATGGTCAATAATGCATTGTGTCATTTTGGAGTCACTTTCATTTTAAATAAGAATAAAACATTTTTCTGAAAACTTTTACATTTGTGTGGATGCTTCCATGATTTCAGATAATCATGAAGGAATTTTTAACATGCTAAGCTCTCACCATTACCAATAACAGGGAGGTAGAGCATTTTTGGCGGTTGTGATATTTATCAGAGCAAACAGTCCCATCTGCTGTGGACCCTGCTGACTAGAGCTGTGCCGTCAGACCCACACAGTCATTGTTAACCATCACATAAAAAAATGGAGCAGGTGTGGATTCTTTACCAACCCACTGTCACGCAGAGCTAAACAGGCCACTGTCAGATATGTGATGCTAATGAATATATTAGTGGTGGATGAGCTACCACAGATAACCAAGTAACAGAGAACCATGACGTGCCAGTGACTCTCTCAGATAGAGCCCCAGTCTTCACATTGAAGAGCTTTAGATTGAGGAATAATACAGAAGATAGACAATCTGACAGGTCCTTCATACTGCACTTCACCCTCTCAGCGACACACTGCTTGAGAGAGTGAGAGAGACCCGGGGGGGGGGGGGGGGGGGGCTGCTCTGTCTGTCCCCCCCCCTCCTTTTTATCAGGACGGATGCTCGGTGGGGGGGAGGACAATGTGTGCCACCCACCCGCGTCACTCTGATGAGCTGGGTACTCATAAATGACCTGATCATCGCCCAGGCACCCTTGGAGCCACCTCTTTTAATGCCATATGACCGTGTTGTTGCGAGGTAATTAACACATTTTATTTTGCCAGGCTATAAATCCAAGCACCGCTCTTCAAGGGAAACATTTTGGGATAAATGGTGAGAGAGTAGATTAAGTCGTAATTATAGGCTCTACTTTTAGGACGGTGCTGGTGTTTGACAAGGAAAGTTGCACAGCACCAGGTTTTGAGGCTTTGTTTCGTGGCTGTGGGAGAGATAGCTACATTAAGTATGGTTTTATTAGCCAATCCAGATAAGTTTCCAGGCCCAGACACAATCTGATGCGCTACATCTCTTTTCCAGCATTTATAATACCCAGGCTTACTTAATGATGTATGAGGGGAAAGATACAAGCTCACCCGACCCAGAGAGGGAGAATTCTAGTATGTGTAAATCTATCTGTGTGTGTGCTTGAGAGAGAACTGCAGTGTGTGTGTGTGTGTGTGTGTGTGTGTGTGTGTGTGTGTGTGTGTGTGTGCGCGTGTGTTTTATTTGTCACATGGTGTAAACCAACAGTGTAATGCTTACCTATGGGCCCTTCCCAACAATGCAGAGAGAAAGAAATTAAACATTGAATTATGAAAGTGATAGGCTAAAGAACTTTGGCAAATGTAGATCATTTTGAATACACACATGGATTTCAATAAAAATAAAAATTCTAAGACTGTTCTATTCTCTTTCAGTAATTTGTCTGAGTTGATTTTGTTTGATTTAGTTCCCATTGCAACTCAGACAAATGACTGAATGGATGACATACTGACTGAATGGATGACATAATGACTGAATGGATGACATAATGACTGAATGGATGACATGATGACATAATGACTGAATGGATGACATAATGACTGAATGGATGACATACTGACTGAATGGATGACATAATGACTGAATGGATGACATAATGACTGAATGGATGACATGATGACATAATGACTGAATGGATGACATACTGACTGAATGAAGGATGAATTAAATGTTCAAATATGTTGGAATGACGAGTTGCACACATCATGCATGCTCTTCACTTTATTTGGCTCGTAGGCAAATAGACCTACGTTAGGGTATAATGGCTCTATATGGCTGCATGCCTCCAGAAAGACATCTGAGGCTGAGGGGTGCTTTTCCGAAGGCGCATGGTGCTGTGGTGCTACATGGAGATCACAAGCTCTTCAACTGGGCAGCAGTGTCGCGATGGAGGGAATCGCCTACCTAAGGCTACCTAAGACCATTGCAACAGAGTTATTGTAAAGTGTGGGAATACGCTTATGCCAGACAGCCTACGTTTGTTCATTTCAAAGCCCATAAGTAAATAAATATATATCATGTCAAATGGTTTTAAATTCATATTAACCCCTCTTACAGAATATGCTTTGGCAAGATTTTGAGTGCTGAAATAAATATCAAAATATTCTCCCCCAAAAATATTTTGAGTGGCTAAGACTCCAGTGGTCATACATAATTCATAGATTCACCAAACATCTAGTATTATTCTATGTTTCTGGTAGATACTACTGGTTATGATTCATTTTTCGTGTTATATACTACTGGTTATGATTGTAGACAGAGCCCAGAGAATGGGATGGTGCAATATTGAATGAGTTCTATGTTGATAGGGTGCACGCATGGAGATGTCCACGCCACCCAGAGATATGCCCATGCTGTAGAGATACACCTTGCGGACTGGAACTTACGGGCCCTTCCCAACAAAGCAGAGAGAAAGAAAATAGAGAAATAATAGAAAAGTAATAACGCCTAATAATAAAAGCAATAATAAATACACAAATACACATAAATTGGCTATACAGTGCCTTCGGAAAGCTTCAACAAAGTACTGAGCAAAGGGTGTGAGTACTTATGAAAATGTTTTATTTCCGTTTATTAAAGTTTTTTTAATTCGTGAAAATGTCTAAAAACCTGTTTTTGCTTTGGGATATTGATTAGGGGAAAAAAATGAGGGAACATTTTTATTTTATTTAATAAGACAAAATTTGAAAAAAGTCAAGGGGTATATCAGGCCATGGGGTACCAGTACCGAGGCGATGTGTACGAGGTAATTGAGGTACATATGTACATAAACTAGGACTAAAGCAACAGATAATTAACAGTAGCAGCAGCGTTTGTAATGAGTCAAAAACGTTAGTGCAAAAAAAGGGTCATGCAAATAGTCCAGGTAGCTGTTTAGCATGTGTGTGTTAATGTACTGCATCTCTGTGTACACATCTCCCTCGGTTAACCCCCCTGCTCTATCCCATTCTACAGCTGAAGACAATCCGTGCCAGACCAACCCCTGTCTGCATGGAGGCAGCTGCCTGCCGGAGGGCGACGGCTACAGCTGCTACTGCCCCCAGGGTTACTCTGGAGAGAGCTGTGAGATCGGTGAGTTGGGTCAGGGGTTAAAGGTCACTGTGGAGAGGGGGAAAGGTTAAGAGCTGCAGAAGGTCACCCTCTTTCCAGCCCTGTGTGTTGTACTCATAGCCAGACTCAGAATCATTGTAGATTTACTGTTTAACTATAGCTGATACAAATACACTGTGTACAAAGCATTATAAACACCTTCCTAATATTGAGCCCCCCCCCCCCCCCCCCCCCCCCCCCCAAAAAGAGCCTCAGTTCGTTGAGGAATGGACTCTACAAGGTGTCCAAAGTGTTCCACAGGGATGCTGGCCCATGTTGACTCCAACGCTTCCCACAGTTGTGTCAAGTTGGCTAGATGTCCTTTGGGTGGTGGACCTTTCTTGATACACACGAGAAACTGTTGAGCTTGAAAAACCAAGCAGCGTTGCAGTTCTTGACACAAACCGCGTTCAAAGTCACTTATATATTTTTTGTCTTGCCCATTCACCCTCTGAATGGCATACATAAAATCCTTCTTTAACTTGTCTCCTCCCCTTCATCTACACTGATTGAAGTTGATTTAACAAGTGACATCAATAAGTGATCATAGCTTTCACCTGTATTCATCTGTTCAGTCTGTGTCATGGAAAGAGCAGGTGTATGATCTGCATACAGTAAATGTGTAATGTTTTGCTCCAATGCCTGCGTTGATGGTATTTGACATTATCACTGGCTCAGTCAGTTTTTGCATGAGGAAGTTTAGCTGCATGGTCCTGCTGTGCCCAGGCTGCTGTTCCCTGCCTGCCTGCAGAGGTGAGGTAAGGCTGCGGAAGCAGCCTGTGACAGAGTGTGTGTGAATGGGGAGGGTGTGTGCTGTTTTCAGAGGTGGGTGTGTGAATGCAAAGTGTCTGTTTTCCGTGCACAGAGGTGAGGCTCTAACAGTGAATGTGTTTGACTGAGGAGGGTGTGTCATTTAAGGTGAGGCTGAGTAAGCATGCTGTGACAGGGAGATGCTGAGTGTTTGTGACTCTCACTGGCAGGCAGCTCATCTCTCCACTGTACTGTGTGATGGGAGAATGAGCCAGTCAGAGCTGGGCTGTGCTGGAGTGACCTGGTTGGGCTGCACGGTCACAGGTGTGTGTGTGACTGTCAAGGGGACATGGGCTAAGTCAAGCCAGGTCACTCCAAATCCAAGGCGACATTCAACGTTCATCCAGGTCCCCAGGATATCAGGAGATGCCTTCAAAACTGTGCACTAGGGGCAACGGTGTGTGTTATTAACATCAAGTAGGTCTGCGGCTTGCTAGGGCGTTGTGGATGGACGTAAGCCGCAAGTTCCGGCTCCGAGCATCCTGTGTTCAGATCCCAGTGCTAGGCACAATTTTATTTTTGACTCTATCCTAAACTTGAACTCTTACCTTAACCATTCGGAATTAATCGCTGAACTTAACCGTCAGTATTTGACATTTATATCCCCTCTGGACAAATGTTGAATACTGAAGTAAAACCGTGTGATGTTGACGCTTAATCAGGGGTGGAGGGGTAATAAGGGTCGGGAACAGTGTGCGTGTCTGCGGGTGATTTTATTTGGCCCCCCAAGAATTCTGTGCAAAAATAGTTTGTGTACATTTTTATTGTTGGACGTAAACGACTATCAAAACACCAGTAAATCAGCTCCAAGTGATTTGGAAATCTGTTCTGAAGTATTCCCAATCATAATCGAGAGATATACTCTATGTGATCGTATACAAATGTATGCACGGTTTGAAATGATTATGTTATAGTCAAATATTATATCTGTTTGGGCATCTTACGGTCATTTTGCAGTCTACAAATGATTTCTCATTATGTTCTGGCCCCTTACCATCCGCTCAAGAAATAAACTGATCCGTGGCTGAATCTACAGTAGGTGGCGATCCCGGTTCTATTGAGTGTTCACTGATCTGGACTTTAAAGGTTATACATGTAACATTTCCACCTGCAACCAGTGCCAAATGTTAATTGCAGTATCAAAGCAATAGAAATCTTGATTTTTTTTGGGGGGGTGACACTGCAATTGAGCTTTTTACCATGACCAGTCGGTGCGGCCAGGGTTTTTGTGTACAACTTCCTGTGCCATCAGAGTCCCTGGGTTCGCGCCCAGGCTCTGTCGTAACCGGCCGCGACCGGGAGGTCCGTGGGGCGACGCACAATTGGCCTAGCGTCGCCCGGGTTAGGGAGGGCTTGGTCGGTAGGGGTGTCCTTGTCTCATCGCGCACCAGCGACTCCTGTGGCGGGCTGGGCGCAGTGTGCGCTAACCAAGGTGGCCAGGTGCACGGTGTTTCCTCCGGCGCATTGGTGCGGCTGGCTTCCGGGTTGGATGCGTGCTGTGTTAAGAAGCAGTGCGGCTTGGTTGGGTTGTGTATCGGAGGACGCATGACTTTCAACCTTGGTCTCTCCCGAGCCCGTACGGGAGTTGTAGCGATGAGACAAGATAGTAGCTACTACAACAATTGGATACCACGAAATTGGGGAGAAAAAGGGGTAAAATTCAAAACAAAAAACAAAAAAAAAAAAAAGAATAAGGCTGTAACGTAACAATGTGGAAAAAGTCAAGGGGTCTGAATCATTTCCGATTGCACTGTAATACCAGAATGTTTTTTTCCTAACTATACAGTAACCATCAGTGTGTGTTCATACTGAGAGATGGAAGAAAGATGTCCATCTCTCCTATGCAAAGGAGTAACTTGTGGGGGACTGGGGGTGGCCAGGCAGCTACAGGAAATGTGTTGCACCATTCAGTGCGACACATTTCCACATTTTTCTATTGGACCTCCCCCCGCCCACAATGCCTGAAAACTAGTCCCAATTTATTTCCACCAGCGAGAGAGGAGTTTGTCATTATGGAGACACCTATTGGATAAATATGCAATCTAAATACTTATGGTCAAATTGCTTCTCTGCATTTCTCCCTTTTGTTATTGGTTCATCACACCAAATGATTTAATCTGAACTACTGTTTTTTTTCAGAAAACATTCTTGTGAAAATAAACTGGAGTATAAAAATCTTGTATAAGAGTTTTATTTTAGGATTCATTATTGTATAATACATTTGTATTAATGTGTAGAGATAAGTACTTACCAAAACAGTAGTTCTGGTTTGGTTGTAGCCTTCCATCTAGAGGATGAGGTGATCCCCACAAAAGTTGGTGGTGCTACTGTTGCCATTCCCCGTATGTTGCTCTACAGAGAGTAGAGGACCAGGCAGAGATATGAGTTAGATAAACAGGTGGAATGAGACTTTACAGACAGTTGACTGAAAGGGAAAGGAAAGGGGGATACCTAGTCAGTTGTACAACTGAATGCATTCAACTGAAATGTGTCTTCCGCATTTAACCCTCTGAATCAGAGAGGTGCGCGGAGCTGCCTTAATCAACATCCACGTCTTTGGTGCCCGGGGAACAGTGGGTTAACTACCTTGCTCAGGGGCAGAAGGAAGTGTGTGTGTGTGTGTGTGTGTGTGTGTGTGTGTGTGTGTGTGTGTGTGTGTGTGTGTGTGTGTGTGTGTGTGTGTGTGTGTGTGTTCTGCTCAACCCAAAAATGCTGGGTTAGGCCAACCAGGAATTGATTTTGTTTAACATGTAATAAAAAATAAAAAGATTGTTGGATCCCGTTTTCATTACTCCAGCCCCTCCCCTTGCGAGGATAACACCACTGAGCCTTTTTTAAATGTTTCATGACATTGAAGAACACTTTGGGAGGGATCTTAGATCATTCCTCTATACAGAATCTTTACAGATCCTTGATATCCTTTGTCTGCACATGTCGATTGCCCTCTTCATTTCAAACCACAGGCTTTCAATGAGGTTCCAGTCCAGAGACTGAGTTACGCCCTTGCTCCTATGGATCCCATATACATTAATGCTAAGTCAATGAGGAGAGGTTGCTGTTCCAGGTCACTACTTATGTAGAAGGGTCGCAGGCCAAGGGTCAGAGGTTAAGGGGAGAGGTATTGTCATGGGTGTGATAATCAATCAGCCATCTACTGACCACACACACACACACACACACACACACACACACACACACACACACACACACACACACACACACACACACACACACACACACACACACACACACACACACACAGGCTGTCTGGGGTCGGCAGCCTTCGATTTGGGGATCATCCTAAATTTATGTGGGCTAAAGGCATCGGTGATCAATCAACATTACAGCCACATCAATAAGTCCTGATTATTGCATGTTAAACAGATGAATTACACATGGTTTGTGATGTTAGTTTGGAATTGCTTAGAATCTGTTGGGACATAGTAGATTTTGTGTATGTCAATCATATAGAACCAATATTTCTCATTGTCTCTGGCAACAAAACAAAAGGGATTCCTTTTGAGCTTTTAAAATGTAGAATAGCATTTTTCCATGATTAATTTAATGTTGTCTGTTCATGGATGGTTATTGTCACGCTGTGGTTATTGTCATGGTCGTTTTCCATTCGTCGCCTGCACGAATGCGCACCAGATTGTAGGTGCTCCTCAAGTCCAGTTTCGTGAAGTACTGCGCCCCGTGCATTTGTTCGATGATGGTTGGGATGAGGGGTAAAGGATAGCTGAACTTAAGTGGCTTATTCAGAGTTTGATAATCAATGCAGGGGCGCACTTTATTCTTAACAAAAAAAAGAAGCTTGAGGAGGCTGGTGACGTAGAGGGGCAGATTAAACCCTGCTCTCTCCTGTAAGTAGGTCTCCATGGCCTCGGTCTCGGCATAGGAGAGGGGATAGACGTGTCCTCAAGGGAGGGCTGCGTCAGAAAGCAGGTCAATGGCACAGTCCTAGGGGCGATGAGGAGGCAGGCGTGTACCTTGGGTCTTAAAGAAAACCCTGTGCAGATCCTGTTACTTCTCCGGTAAATCCACTTGAGGGGCGTGGTCCAGACAGACATCGTGAGACACGAGCCCTGTTCTTATTGGACGATTATCCAGGGCTCGAACTGGAATGGGTGACTGTAGGGGAAACAAAGAAATGTGCAATGCAGTGGCCTGTGCACTAACTAAAAGATTCCCGGCAGCCCCAGAATCAATCAGAGCTAACGAGAGTGAGGGGCTAGGGTATTCAAGGAATTTAATGGGAAAACACACTGGTTGAGTTGACAGAAAAGGAGGGGAGATCTTGCATCCTACCTGGGTTGGAGCAGGGGACTTCCCTGGCTTGTCACCTCCTCGCCTATTAGTGGCAAGAGGGCAGGTCGGGGAGAAATGACCCCTTTCTCCACAATAGGAGCAGAGGCCCAGATTCCTCCTTCTCTTACGCTCTGCGTGCAGAGCCCACCTCCATTGGCTCTGGAACCGGTGCTGGAGACAGGAGGGACTGCACATTCCCCTCCAAATGCAAGATGGTTGCCAACACGCTGTCCATGGTGCTACTGAGTTTGGAGAGACAGTCCTCGTGATGCTGGACTGTCTCTACGATGTTCGACAGCTCGGTCTTTCCCGCTGTCTCCATTTAGTGGGTTGTATAATGATTGGAGACAGGTGCAGGAATACGTAATAGGGTTTTTAATTTCTCCACCCAAAATAAAGTACGTCATGAAAACGACGGGGACGGAGCCCAGAACAGACACGTGTATATATATATATATAACTCAGGGATGTAACCCAATCAAAAGAGCGAGGTGTAAACCTCTAAATAATACACGGGACGAGACCCGTAATAACAAGTGCACAAAAACACATAGCGCGAAAGCCGATACAACAGAGCACAGGTACTCACAACACCAACGGACATGGCACAATAATCAACAAGGACAATGGGCACACTTTCTCCTTCTCATTCCCTTTCTTTCTTGCAATCTGACTTTCTCTCTTTCTTCATCTACTCTTTTGCAATCTATACCTTTCTTTCCAGCAGGTTATACAGCATAACTATGTTCCTTCCCTTTGCTTCTCCTGCTCTGTGCGATTGAGTCTTCATCAATGATTCTTTACAGTCATTACCATCCATCATTTCTTTATTACTACCAACCCAGCCGGTGTCACAAACACTGCAATAAGCAAATCTTGTTTCCTTCTGTGTATAGTATAGTGGGAGGAATGATGATTTAGGCAAAACAGGGCTGTGGAGCTGCTCGGAGGCGATCTCCAGGACTTGAATTGTATTTGCAATTATTTGGGATGAGGCGTTTAGAGATGCTGCATAATGCATGGTCTCCGTTTCTGCTGGGCCGCTCAAACATTTATGAGACAAGGGGGGAGTCGCTTCGTGGGGAGAGAGAGGGAGATGGAGGGAGGTAGAGGGTGGGGGCAGCTTGGCGGACACAGGGCCAGGTAGGGGTGTCAGGAGGGGGGATCCCTAGAGGAAATGGGACATAACCGCTCTTATATATTAATCTAATAAATCTTCTATACAGATGAAGGATCTTAATTGTACCTATATTGTCACAGCAAAATAATCTTGCAGCAACAGGATTTGAACACGTAGTCCATAATGTTTCTTGATCGGTGGTTAGATTATTAGCTGGACAAAAGTAGGCTACATGAAAAGTGTAATACTGTTAATATGTGTGTTAGTGTGGATTTTCAGTGAATTTGTGTAACTCACGAAGCTCATCTGCATTTCCTGCAGTGCAGGAAAATTCTCAGCAGCAAAACAGTGATCAAAGTAAAATCCTATATCTGTATGTCTCCCATATACACAGCTGTGTGTCTCCACTAGGTTGACTATCAGTGGGAACTGGTACCTCTTAGATGTTAAGTTCCCTATATGGGGACCGAAGCAGTTCTGGACCGGTTCTGATTGTTGACCGGTTGTTGCCAAAAAGTTCAATTTTGGTTTCATCTGACCAGAGCACCTTCTTCCACATGTTTGGTGTGTCTCCCAGGTGGCTTGTGGCAAACTTTTAACAACACTTTTTATGGATATCTTTAAGAAATGGCTTTCTTCTTGCCACTCTTCCATAAAGGCCAGATTTGTGCAATATACGACTGATTGTTGTCCTATGGACAGAGTCTCCCACCTCAGCTGTAGATCTCTGCAGTTCATCCAGAGTGATCATGGGCCTCTTGGCTGCATCTCTGATCAGTCTTCTCCTTGTATGAGCTGAAAGTTTAGAGGGACGGCCAGGTCTTGGTAGATTTGCAGTGGTCTGATACTCCTTCCATTTCAATATTATCGCTTGCACAGTGCTCCTTGGGATGTTTAAAGCTTGGGAAATCTTTTTGTATCCAAATCCGGCTTTAAACTTCTTCACAACAGTATCTCGGACCTGCCTGGTGTGTTCCTTGTTCTTCATGATGCTCTCTGCGCTTTTAACGGACCTCTGAGACTATCACAGTGCAGGTGCATTTATACGGAGACTTGATTACACACAGGTGGATTGTATTTATCATCATTAGTCATTTAGGTCAACATTGGATCATTCAGAGATCCTCACTGAACTTCTGGAGAGAGTTTGCTGCACTGAAAGTAAAGGGGCTGAATAATTTTGCACGCCCAATTTTTCAGTTTTTGATTTGTTAAAAAAGTTTGAAATATCCAATAAATGTCGTTCCACTTCATGATTGTGTCCCACTTGTTGTTGATTCTTCACAAAAAAATACAGTTTTATATCTTTATGTTTGAAGCCTGAAATGTGGCAAAAGGTCGCAAAGTTCAAGGGGGCCGAATACTTTCGCAAGGCACTGTACTTCTGGCCCTTCTTTGGACAATGTGTTAACAACCCTCCAGGCAAGCTTCAATGCCATACAATGCCATACAACTCTCCTTCCGTGGCCTCCAATTGCTCTTAAATACAAGTAAAACTAAATGCATGCTCTTCAACCAATCGCTGCCTGCACCTGCCCGCCTGTCCAACATCACTACTCTGGACGGCTCTGACTTAGAATACGTGGACAACTACAAATACCTAGGTGTCTGGTTAGACTGTAAACTCTCCTTCCAGACCCACATCTCCAATCCAAAGTTTATTCTAGAATTGGCTTCCTATTTCGCAACAAAGCATCCTTCACTCATGCTGCCAAACATACCCTTGTAAAAATGACCATCCTATCAATCCTTGACTTCGGCGATGTCATTTACAAAATAGCCTCCAATACCCTACTCAACAAATTGGATGCAGTCTATCACAGTGCAATCCATTTTGTCACCAAAGCCCCATATACTACCCACCATTGCGACCTATACGCTCTCGTTGGCTGGCCCTCGCTTCATACTCGTCGCCAAACCCACTGGCTCCATGTCATCTACAAGACCCTGCTAGGTAAAGTCCCCCCTTATCTCAGCTCGCTGGTCACCATAGCATCACCCACCTGTAGCACGCGCTCCAGCAGGTATATCTCTCTGGTCACCCCCAAAACCAATTCTTTCTTTGGTTTCTCCTTCAAGTTCTCTGCTGCCAATGACTGGAACGAACTACAAAAATCTCTGAAACTGGAAACACTTATCTCCCTCACTAGCTTTAAGCACCAACTGTCAGAGCAGCTCACAGATTACTGCACCTGTACATAGCCCACCTATAATTTAGCCCAAACAACTACCTCTTTCCCTACTGTATTTATTTTATTTATTTATTTATTTTGCTCCATTCTTCCACTGCAAATCAACCATTCCAGTGTTTTACT
Organism: Oncorhynchus clarkii lewisi; assembly: GCF_045791955.1. Classification (NCBI taxonomy): domain Eukaryota; kingdom Metazoa; phylum Chordata; class Actinopteri; order Salmoniformes; family Salmonidae; genus Oncorhynchus; species Oncorhynchus clarkii. The sequence goes on along the minus strand of NC_092151.1, from coordinate 60,541,850 downwards.
TGCTATATTGTATTTACTTTGCCACCATGGCCTTTTTTTGCCTTTACCTCCCTTATCTCACCTCAGTTGCTCACATCGTATATAGACTTGTTTATACTGTATTATTGACTGTATGTTTGTTTTACTCCATGTGTAACTCTGTGTCGTTGTATGTGTCGAACTGCTTTGCTTTATCTTGGCCAGGTCGCAATTGTAAATGAGAACTTGTTCTCAACTTGCCTACCTGGTTAAATAAAGGTGAAACAATTAATGAACATGCACCTATGGAACGGTCATTTAGACACTAACAGCATACAGACGGTAGGCAATTAAGGTCACAGTTATGAAAACTAGGACACTAAAGAGGCCTTTCTACTGACTCTGAAAAACATCAAAAGAAAGATGCCCAGGGTCTCTGCTCATCTGCGTGAATGTCCCTTAGGCATGCTGCGAGGAGGCAGGAGGACTGCAGATGTGGCCAGGGCAATAAATTGCAATGTCTGTACTGTGAGATTCCTTAAGACAGCGCTACAGCGAGACAGGACGGACAGCTGATCGTCCTCGCAGTGGCAGACCATAACAACACCTGAACAGGATCGGTACATCCGAACATCACACCTGCGGATCAGGTACAGGATGACAACAACAACTGCCCAAGTTACACCAGAAATGCACAATCCCTCCATCAGTGCTCAGACTGTCCGCAATAGGCTGAGAGAGGCTGGACTGAGGTCTTGTAGGCCTGTTGTAAGGCAGGTCCTCACCAGACATCACGGGCAACAACGTCACCCAAGGGCACAAACCCACCGTCGCTGGAGCAGACAGGACTGGCAAAAAGTGCTCTTCACTGACGAGTCGCGGTTTTGTCTCACCAGGGGTGATGATCGGATTCACATTTATCGTCGAAGGAATGAGCATTACACCGAGGCCTGTACTCTGGAGCGGGATCGATTTTGAGGTGGAGGGTCCGTCATGGTCTGGGGCATTGTGTCACAGTATCATCAGACTGAGCTTGTTGTCATTGCAGGCAATCTCAATGCAGTATGTTACAGGGAAGACATCCTCCTCCCTCATGTGGTACCCTTCCTGCAGGCTCATCCTGACATGACCCTCCAGCATGACAATGCCACCAGCCATACTGCTCATTCTGTGCGTGATTTCCTGCAAGAAGGGAATGTCAGTGTTCTGCCATGGCCAGCGAAAAGCCTGGATCTCAATCCCATTGAGCACGTCTTGGACCTGTTGGATCGGAGGGTGAGGGCTTGGGCCATTCCCCCCAGAAATGTCTGGGAACTTGCAGGTGCCTTGGTGGAAGAGTGGGGTAACATCGCACAGCAAGAACTGGCAAATCTGGTGCAGTCCATGAGGAAGAGATGCATTGCAGTACTTAATGCAGCTGGTGGCCACACCAGACTGTTACTTTTGATTTTGACCCCCCTTTGTTCAGGGACACATTATTCCATTCCTGTTAGTCACATGTCTGTGGAACTTGTTCAGTTTATGTCTCAGTTGTTGAAACTTGTTATGTTCATACAAATATTTACACATGTTAAGTTTGCTGAAAATTAACACAGTTGACAGTGAGAGGACGTTCCTTTTTTTGCTGAGTTTACATAGTCGTACAGAGGCCCATTATCAGCAACCAGTTTCTTTGAGATTTCTCGCATGGAATAGCCTTTATTTCTCAGAACAAGACTAGAGTGATGAGTTTCAGAAGAATGTTCTTTGTTTCTGGCCATTTTGAGCCTGTAATCGAACCCACAAGTGCTGATGCTCCAGATACTCAACTATTTAAGCAATGTATAATTAAGATCTTATCCAGAAAGGTGAATTCCAGACCTTTCTAAAACTATGGAGAAGTTGGCCGTCTATTTGGCTCTCAACCAAACATGCTATTTTGTTAGTTGTTTCGCATTGTTCATAACTTGTTTGGTATATAATGTTGCTGCTATCATCTCTTATAATCGAAAATAGCTTCTGGGCATCAGAACTGCAATTATTCACCTCAGATTAGACAAGTTTTTCTTCTCATTCGCTGGAGAAGGAAACAAAGATTTAGCGGAAAAATATCAGGGTACCTTTTGAGGATCAGGCGGCTAGTGGCTAATCTGCCTTGCCACCCGTCCTGCTAGCTAACATTCAATCGCTGGAAAATAAATGGGACGAACTGAAAACACGTATATCCTACCAACGTGACATTAAAAACTGTAATATCTTATGTTTCACTCAGTCGTGGCTGAACAACGACATAAAGAACATACAGCTGGCTAGTTATACACTCTATCGACAGGATAGAACAGCAGCCTCTGGTAAGACACGGGGCGGGGGCTTATGCATATTTGTAAAAAACAGCTGGTGCATGATATCTAAGGAAGTCTCGCGGTTTTGCTCCCTTGAGGTAGAATATCTCATGGTAAGCTGTAGACCACACTATCTACCTAGAGAGTTTTCATCTGTATTTTTTGTAGTTGTCTACATACCACCACAGACCGATGCTGGCACTAAAACGGCACTCAGTGAGCTGTATACCGCCATAAGCCAACAGGAAAACGCTCATCCAGAGGCAGCGGTCCCAGTGGCCGGGGACTTTAATGCAGGGAAACCTAAATCAGTTTACCTTATTTCTATCAGCATGTTAAATGTGCAACCAGAGGGAAAACAATTCTAGACCACCATTACTCCACACACAGAGACACGTACAAAGCTCTCCCTCGCCTTCCATTTGGAAAATATGACCATAATCCTATCCTCCTGATCCCTGCTTACAAGCAAAAATTAAAGCAAGAAGCACCAGTGATATAAAAAAGTGGTCATTTGAAACAGATGCTAAACTACAGAACTGTTTTGCTAGCACAGACTGGAATATGTTCTGGGATTCTTTATCAATAAGTATATTGAGGACGTTGTCCCCACAGTGACCGTACGTACATACCCCAACCAGAAGCCATGGATTACAGGCAACATTCGCAATGAGCTAAAGACTAGAGCTGCCGCTTTCAAGGAGCGGGTCTCTAACCCGTAAGCTTACAAGAAATTCTGCTATGCCCTCTGACGAACCATCAAACAGGAAAATCGTCAATACAGGACTAAGATCGAATCATACTACACCGGCTCCGACGCTCGTAGGATGTGGCAGGGTTTACAAACTATTACAGACTACAAAGGGAAGCACAGCCGAGAGCTGCCAAGTGACACGAGCCCTCCAGACGAGATAAACAACTTCTATGCTCGCTTCGAGGCAAGTAACACTGAAACAAGCATGAGAGCATCAGCTATTCCGGACGACTGTGTGATCACGCTCTCCGCAGCCGATGTGAGTAAGACCTTTAAACAGGTCAACATTCACAAGGCCGCTGGGCCAGATGGATTACCAGGATGTGTACTCCGAGCATGCGCTGACCAACTGGCAAGTGTCTTCACTGACATTTACAACCTCTCCCTGTCGGAGTCTGTAATATCAACACGTTTCAAGCAGACCACCATAGTCCCTGTGCCCATGAACACTAAGGTAATCTGTCTAAATGACTACTGACCCGTAGCACTCACGTCTGTAGTCATGAAATGCTTTGAAAGGCTGGTCATGGCTCACATCAGCACCATTATCCCAAAAACCCTAGACCCACTCCAATTTGCATACTGCCTCAACAGATCCACAGATGATGCAATCTCTATTGCACTCCAAACTGCCCTTTCACATCTGGACAAAAGGAACACCTATGTGAGAATGCTATTCATTGACTACAGCTCAGCGTTCAACACCATACTGCCCTCGAAGCTCGTCACTAAGCTAAGGATCTTGGGACTAAATACCTCCCTCTTCAACTGGATCCTGGACTTTCTGACGGGCCTCCCCCAGGTGATAAGGGTAGGTAACAACACATCCGCTATGCTGATCCTCAACACGGGGGCCCCTCAGGGGTGCGTGCTCAGTCCCCTCCTGTACTCCCTGTTCATGACTGCACGGCCAGGCACGACTCCAACACCATCATTAAGTTTGCCAATGACACAATAGTGGTAGGCCTGATCACCGACAACGATGAGACAGCCTATAGGGAGGAGGTCAGAGACCTAACTATGTGGTGCAAGGACAACAACCTCTCCCTCAACTTGATCAAGACAAAACAGATGATTGTGGACTACAAGAAAAGGAGGACCGAGCACGCCCCCATTCTCATCGATGGGGCTGTAGTGGAGCAGGTTGAGAGCTTCAAGTTCCTTGGCGTCCACATCACCAACAAACTAATATGGTCCAAGCACACCAGGACAGTCGTGAAGAGGGGACGACAAAACCTATTCCCCCTCAGGAGACTGAAAACATTTGGCATGAGTCCTCAGATCCTCAAAAGGTTTTACAGCTGCACCATCGAGAGCATCCTGATGGGTTGCATCACTGCCTGGTACGGCAACTGCTCAGCCTCTGACCACAAGGTATTACAGAGGGTAGTGTGTACGGCCCAGTACATCACTGGAGTCAAGCTTCCTGCCATCCAGGACCTCTATACCAGGCGGTGTCAAAGGAAGGCCCTAAAAATTGTCAAAGACTCCAGCCACCCTAGTCAAACACTGTTCTCTCTGCTATCACACGGCAAGCGGTACCGGAACGCTATGTCTAGGTCCAAGAGGCGTCTAAACAGCTTCTACCCCCAAGCCATAAGACTCCTGAACATCTAATCAAATGGCTACCCAGACTATTTGCATTGCCCCCCCTCCCCTTTCTCTTCTACACTGCTGCTACTCTCTGTTTTTGTCTATGCAGAGTCACTTTAATAACTCTACCTGCATGTACATATTACCTGAATTACCTTGACACCGGTGCCCCCGCACATTGACTCTGTACCGGTACCTCCTGTATATAGCCCCGCTATTGTTATTTACTGCTGCTCTTTAATTATTTGTTATTCTAATCGCTTACTATTTTGGTGGTCATTTTCTTAAAACTGCATTGTTGGTTAAAGGCTTGTTAGTAAGCATTTCACGGTTGTATTCGGAGCATGTGACATATACCATTTCATTTCATTTGACCATCAGTTATAGTAAAATCCAACACCTGTTTAGATGTGTACAGTATACAATGTGTAGCATTCCAATAGAAATACACTGAGTGTCCAAAACATTATGAACACCTGCTCTTTCCATGACATAGACTGACCAGGTGAAAGCTGTGATCCCTTATTGATGTCACTAGTTAAATCCACTTCAATCAGTCTAGAGGGAGGAGAGGAGACAGGTTAAAGAAGGATTTTTAAGCCTTGAGACAATTGAGACATGGATTGTGTCTGTGTGCCATTCAGAGGGTCAATGGGCAAGACAAAAGATTATGTGCCTTTGAATGGGGTATGGTTGTAGGTGCCAGACACACCAGTTTGAGCGTTTGAAGAACTGCAATGCTGCTGGGTTTTTCATGCTCAACAGTTTCCCGTGTGTATCAAGAATGGTCCACCATCCAGCCAACTTGACACAACTGCGGGAAGCATTGGAGTCAACTTGGGCCAGCATCCCTGTGGAATGCTTTTGACACCTTGTAGAGTCCATGCCTTGACGAATTGAGGCTATTCTGAGGGCAAAAGGGGGTGCAACTGAATATTAGGAAGGTGTTCCTAATGTTTTGTACACTCAGCGTAGGACAGACTTAAGTTAAGGGGTTCCTCTCATAAGGAATCATGTCAGCTCTAGTCATGGCTTTTTTTGTATCTGCAACACTGTGTGTTGCACACTCCTGGAACACTGGCACAGATACCCACACTGTCAGACTATGGAGTCTTGTGTCTTGGCTGTATACATTCGCTATGATCGTGTTGCTGGACAGATTCATAAACAAAGCCTCAGTCTTAGACAGTGATGTCTTTATCTGTTCTCTTCAAATGGGGTTTGTTTTGGGATGTGCCGAGGGAAATGCATTAACCCCTCCACATATAGCTCTGCGCAGGGGTCAACAAATCATTCTGATTTGAAACAAAGTTGCAGTCAGGGAATTTTTTGGGGTGGGCTCACTGGGCTGTCACTTTGTTCTAAGAAGGAAGTAAATAAATAAATAGAGGACTGGTGGTGCATTAAGGAAAACAAGCAGAGATTCTGTCCATCAAACCTATTTAGCCTGCGGAGAGAGAAAGATGAATTGTTGCACGCAATCAATATATTTATGGTTTGGTATAAACAGAGAGTGGAGTAAAGTATGAATGAAAAGGTGGGTGATTGTCTTTAGGTATTCCGGACTTGGATAATGGTGAAGACTTAAATTATACCTTTTATGTAAATGACATGTTATAGAATGGTGCAGACACCTTTTTTGTGATTTCACATGTTTTAGAGAAACTTACCCCAAATAGCAAATCATTTCCTCATTCTCATTTTGTAGTACGGGAGCCCTGAAAGAACATGAACAAAAACTCCAAAAACACCCCAAAACGTCCTTTTAGAAACAGCAAAGCTGTCAGTAGAGTGATGCAGATCTTTAACTGTTGTACACATGAAGTTGTGTCATTCCGAACTTTATCTGCGATGTTATATTCCCTTTTGCACGATTGGAGCCGTCTTGAGCGATTCCATTTTCCGTGTAGCCTGCTGATACAGGTAACTGAGAGTGTTGGGCCACCCGAGGGGTTAAGTTCGGAATGACACAACTTCATGCCTACAACATCTAAAGACCTGCATCAGTATACTGAGAGTTGTGCCGGTTCTAAAAGGACATATTGGGTGTTTATGGATCCTTTGTCAATGTTTTTTCGGGGCAACGAGAATGAGGAAGTAATCTGCTGTTTGCGGTAAGTTTCTCTAAAACATGTGAAATCCCTAAAAAGGCGTCTGGACCCTTCTATAACATTCCATTTACATCAAAAATAGATATTTGGTTATAACAACAACAACAAAAAGTTACTTATCCTTTAAGCTCATAGACAGATCATGAGGAAATTATTTGGACTTACATTCTTCTCTCTTTGTCTCTATCTCTCATCTTCCCCTGTTATTGTCGCTATCTCCCTCCCTCCCTCCAAGCTCACCTGATAAATGAGAACAGATAACTGTGTGCTGCAGTGACACCGCAATCTGGCCTGAGAGACACACACGTCCCCACTTATTTTGTCTATCTCCTCCCATTCCTCCCCTCCTCTACTGCTCTCCTCTTTTCCTCCTCCGCCTCTTCCTCATCCTCCCCTTCCTACTGATACTATACAGCAGAGCAGAGTGAGTTAACTAACCTCTCATACTATAGAGTAGCTCAGTGAACTGAGCAATGGAGACAACTTCCTCTCCCTTCACACCTTAACAATTCCACAAAATAACTGACAAAGAAATTCTGATGTGGGTTTTCCATCCCCCCCAGGTCAATTTAAAGAAAAATTAATTGAATCACAGCTTTGTGTGTCCCACTGCTGAGTAATGTCCTCCTGATAGTTTGATGCTTGACAGGAGTGTACACATGTATTTCATTTCCTATGCTCTCTGTCCCCATTCTTACCCTCTCCCCCCTCTTTACCTCTCTCTCTTTCTCCCCCTTTCTCTCCTTTCCCCTGTCACTCTTTCTCCCCTTTTTCTCCCTCCCTCCTCGCTCCCTTTGTCTCCCTCTCGCTGTCTAGTCCCTCTCTTCCCTCTCTATCCCTCCCCCTCTCACTCTAGTTGTTGCTCTCTCGACCTCTCCTTCCTCCAGCATGTTGTTATTTGGCAGGAAGCTGTATGGAAATTGCTCTGCACTGCAGAGATGGGGGTGAAAACAGTTCTGTAGCCCTCTAGCCCTTATTCTCCAGTAATACATTTCATTTTCTCCTACAGACTCCCTCACACTCTCACCACCCCTAACCCATCAATTTCACCTCTGCCTTCACCTCTCTCTCTCTTTTCCTGTCACGGGCAAACACAATCACTCATACAGTACAAAATGCATACACTCAAAATCGTCCAGGCACTTTTATTTAAATGTCTGTACATACACGGGGCGCACACACACAGTTCCATGCACGCACGCACATAGCAACACACACACACACACAGACACACACTCCGTTCCTGTGTCCCTGCATGCAGCTGGCGTGTACTTTAGACTGTATAAAGTGTTTGTGTGGATCTTCCGTTTAAATAGGCCTTTAGTGCTCCTCCTTGGTCTCTTAACTAATGGACCCTGTGAGACCCGTCATTCTCCTGTCACATCAGCTCCTATCATTGAGCCTGAAACATTCATGAAATCAAGGCAATTAATATAATTAACCCATAACCAGGACTGGTCCCTTGGCTGTGGAGCAGAGCGCCAGGACCAGGACCTGCTCTCTCTCTCCCAGAGAAGGAGCACCGGGTATAGGATGGATCTGCCCCTAAACCTATGTTGGGGTTAGTTCCATTTAAATGCAGTAAATTCAGGAAGTGAATGGTAATTTCCAAGAAGGTTGTGTGAGTGTGTGTGTGCGTGCATCCCTGGACGTGTGTTGTGTGAGATTGAAGGCTAGATTTATGTGGCTGTGTGTTGGGAGCTGAGCCTCTTTAAGGAGTGTGATTGGCTAACTCCACCTGCTGCCCACGCCTCATTACTTCACCTCTGCCTCTCGCCCTCGTCTCCCATGGCGACCTGATCACCTGACCCGCCCCAATCACCCCCCATCACCCACCTCACACACCCCTGATTGGAGCTGCTCAGCCTACAGTGGCCCACTGCCACACACACACACACACACACACACACACACACACAGCCTCCCATCTTATTCTCATTCTGCAGGACAGAAAGCATGTCCTCTGCCTCTCATTGCCCACAGGAGTTTGGAGAGGAGTGTGTGTGTGTGTGTGTGTGTGTGTGTGTGTGTGTGTGTGTGTGTGTGTGTGTGTGTGTGTGTGTGTGTGTGTGTGTGTGTGTGTGTGTGTGTGTGTGTGTGTGTGTGTGGCACATGGATGCTTAACGTGCTGTAAACAAACCTGGAGATTAGTGAGCTTTTATGGCCAGGTTCCAAGGCATCCACACACACCAAGTTGTACACACCTGCAGCCACTGCTGCTTCACTGTGCCCCTTTGCAATTTACACTGCAGCCCTCGCCACCTGATGGCTGAGGAATGAACATGTGAGCATGTTGCTGATACTGATCTGTTAGAGATAGGGTATTGTGTTATGGTGGACGGAGGCAGTATACACTATACCGTCGGGGAAGGGACAATTAAGTATATAAATGCTGGCCACTGGCCTACCGTTCAAAAGTTAGGGATCACTTAGAAATATCCTTGTTTTTTGTCCATTAAAATAACATCAAATTGATCATAAATACAGTGTAGACCTTGTTAATGTTGTAAAAGACTATTGTAGCTGGAAACGTGTCATGTGTGCTCTCTCGTCAGGCCTCTAGATCAACAGGCTGCTCGTTATGGCGCACACCTCTCACCATTGTTGAACGCACCAGCGCGTCATCAGACTCACCTGGACTCCATCACCCCCTTTATTACCTTCCCAATATACAGTTGAAGTCGGAAGTTTACATACACTTAGGTTGGAGTCATTAACTTGTTATTGCTGGGGGCAGTATTGAGTAGCTTGGATGAATAAGGTGCCCAGAGTAAACTGTCTGCTACTCAGGCCCAGTTGCAAATATATGCATATTATTAGTAGATTTGGATAGAAAACACTCTGAAGTTTCTAAAACTGTTTGAATGATGTCTGTGAGTATAACATAACTCATATGGCAGGCAAAAACCTGAGAAAAAATCCAACCAGGAAGTGGGAAATCTGAGGTTTGTAGTTTTTCAACTCTTTGCCTATCGAATACACAGTGTCTATGGGGTTAAATTGCACTTCCTAAGGCTTCCACTAGATATCAACAGTCTTTAGAACCTTGTTTGATGCTTCTACTGTGAAGTGGGGGCAAATGAGAGGGGAATGAGTCAGAGGTCTGCCAGAGAGGCATGAGCTGACCACGCATGTTCACGTGATAGTTAGCTTGCATTCCATTGCAATTCTACAGACAAAGGAATTCTCCGGTTGGAACATTATTAAAGATTTATGTTAAAAACAACCTAAAGATTGATTCTATACATCGTTTGACACGGACTGTAACGAAACTTTTTGACTTTTCGTCTGCACCTAGTGATCGCACGTCATGAATTTGGATTACTGGGCTACACGTGCGAACAAAAAGGAGGTATTTGGACATAAATTATGGACTTTATCGAACAAATCAAACATTTATTGTGGAACTGGGTGTAAGGGTTTTCCTGTGGTGAAGGAGAGGCGGACCAAAATGCAGCGTGGTGGTTATTCATGTTTTTAATAAAGACGACTATACATGAACAGACTAAACAAAACAAGAAAAGTGAAAACCTAAACAGTCCTATCTGTTGCAAACACAGAGACAGGAACAATCACCCACAAACACACAGTGAAACCCAGGCTACCTAAGTATGATTCTCAATCAGAGACAACTAATGACACCTGCCTCTGATTGAGAACCATACTAGGCCGAAACATAGAAATACCCCAAAACATAGAAAAACAAACATAGACTGCCCACCCAACTCACGTCCTGACCATACTAAATAAATACAAAACAAAGGAAATAAAGGTCAGAACGTGAAACTGGGATTCCTGGGAGTGCATTCTGATGAAGATCATCAAAGGTAAGTGAATATTTATAATGCTATTTCGGACTTCTGTTGACTACACAACATGGCGGATATCTGTTTGGGTTGTTTTGGTCTCTGAGCGCTGTACTCAGATTATTGCATGGTATGCTTTCTCTGTAAAGTTTTTTTGAAATCTGACACAGTGGTGGCATTAAGGAGAAGTGTATCTATAATTCCATGCATAATAGTTGTATCGTTCATCAATGTTTATTATGAGTATTTTTGTAAATTGATGTGGCTCTCTGAAAAATCACTGGATGTTTTGGAACTACTGAACATAACGCGCCAATGTATACAGAGATGTTTTGATATAAATATGAACTTTATCGAAAAAAACATACATGTATTGTGTAACATGGAGTCCTATGAGTATCATCTGATGAAGATCATCAAAGGTTAGTGATGAATTTTTCTCTATTTCTGCTTTTTGTGACTCCTCTCTTTGGCTGGAAAAATGGCTGTCTTTTTCTGTGACTAGGCACTCACCTAACATAATCGTTTGGTTTGCTTTCGTCGTAAAGCCTTTTTGAAATCGGACACTGTGATGGGATTAACAAGAAGTGTATCTTTAAAATGGTGTACAATACTCGACTGATGAGTTTCAGAAGACTGGTCTTTGTTTCTGGACATTTTGAGCCTGTAATCAAACCCACAAATCCTGATGCTCCAGATACTCAACTAGTCTAAAGAAGACCCGTTTTGTTGGTTCTTTAATCAGGACAACAGTTTCAGCTGTGCTAACATAATTGCAAAAGGGTTTTCTAATGATCAATTAGTCTTTTAAAATGATAAACTTGGATTAGCTAACACAATGTGCCAATGGAACACAGGAGTGATGGTTGCTCATAATGGGCCTCTGTACGCCTATGTAGATATTCTCTTAAAGATCAGTTTCCAGCTACAATAGTCATTTACAACATTACCAATGTCTACACTGTATTTCTGATCAATTTTATGTTATTTTAATGGACAAAAAATGTGCTTTTCTTTCGAAAACAAGGAAATGTCTAAGTGACCCAAAACTTTTGAGTGGTAGTGCATAGTGCAGCCTTGCTCAAACACAAACACACACTCACACACACACACACACACACACACACACACACACACACACACACACACACACACACACACACACACACACACACACACACACACACACACACACACAGAGACCAGTTGTCAGTGTTGTCCCTGGGACGAGCCAGCAGAATAGAGTGGAGGCTTTCTTATCTCTACGACAATGGCCCAGGAGGCTATGGGGGGAGGTAGCGAGGTAGCGAGGGAGAGAGAGAGAGAGAGAGAGAGAGAGAGAGAGGAGAGAGAGAGAGAGAGAGAGAGAGATTTCAAGTGTCTATATTCCTTTGAAACATTTGTAAGTGTAATATTTACTGTTCATTTTGTATTGTTTATTTCACTTTAGTTGATCTTTTTCACTTGCTTTGGCAATGTAAACATCTGTCTCCCATGCCAATAAAGCCCATTGAATTGAGAGAGAGAAGTGTGCTGCTCCTTACTGCTGCACTAAATCCCAGAGAGAGGAAAGGTAAAGAGAGAAAGAGATGATGCTTAGAAAAAAGAGTGATACGGAGCACCAGCCCAAAGCCAGGTGATTTGAGGTGGAGATGAGGTAGCTCTCAGGTGGATCAATCAGGTATTGAAGTGGAAGTATATGTGAAAATGGCTTTGTTCAGTTATAAACCTTAGTAGTGTCAATCTGCACTGCACATTTGTTAGAAACTTAGCTCAAGTCCAAACTGTCTGCTTATATAACCATGAAGTTTTCTCACTGGCGGTGATTCATCGATTCTGACAGTTGAGGACATTTTTTATTATTTCCTTTCTTTTTTGCTAAAGTATACCATAAATAGCAGAGGTAGAGAATAGCCCTCCACTTCCTCCCCTGGGGGAACTGTTCTACATTAAAATCTGAGTGGTATTTCTGCGTTGCTGTAGATAAACGATGCAGTAGATCAGTCATGTAGAGTGGAACTGACCCCTGGTAAACCCTGGTTATGATCACAGCTCTGGGTGGCAGCTGGGAAGGTGTCTGTCAGGGGATATTTCTAAATCACTGTCCCCAAGGGGACTCGATGTCCAAAAGTGATGGAGGGTCTAGCTAGCTACACAGAGCTGCAGAGAAAGAGGGATAGAGGGAGACAATCAATTAGTATATTTCCCCATCTCTTCTTTTCTCCCCAATATATTGACATTTAATTTTAGCCAGGTAACTCATTGAGAACCAATTCTCTTTTACAATAAGAACCTGGTTGGTGTCCATCCAGCCAGTCTCTCTAGCCCGCCAACCAGCCAGTGTCTCTGACAGCAGGTAGAGAGGCTTAAGAGTCCTAGGCCTCTGTTTGTGAGGGACTGGGAGATGACAACAGGCCAGTCCTCACCTCTCAGAGAACAGGGACCAGAGATAAGCTGGCTGTCAGCGGTGAGGGCTGTGTGAGGACCAGGGGGTTGACATGTTGTGACATAGTCTTCTCATTAGTTCCCACGCTCCCATGTGTGTGTTACACTATCCCTGTCAACAGTAGCCTGGACCTGTCGGTCTGGGACATACCGTATAGCACTTTGTGACATGTGTTGATGTAAAAAGGGCATTATAAATACATTTGATTTGATTTGATGCGCGAGTACATCCATGCGAACACAAACACACACACACACACACAGTGACGGTCAGAACACTGCCATTCGATCTGTACTCTGAACATATTGTTGTTATTCATAAAAGTTTACCACCGCAGTCTGCGATAAATGACCACCTGTTACTTTTTTTTAATTGATTCATTGACTAAATTGATGCATGAATCATACTCAGTATTTTAATTGTGTTTATTGCTTGTTTTGTTACTCTCGGTATTGGAAAACAGATGGGGTATACCACGAAGCAAGCTAGATCTACTCAGAGTTTTCTAAAGCTGGCCAGCTGAAGCTCAGGCTTCATCCTTAATATGGAGGTGGATATTGCTCGTGCGCCTGCCTCTAACTCTAGCAGGCTTGTAACTGCGTGTGCATGTCATACATGGCTAGCCGAACGCCAAACTTTTGAGACAATGCTGAAACATCAATCCATGGGCAAGTCGAAATGAAAGATAACTTTATCTTGCAAATTCAGCAAGCTATCGTGTTAAGTAGACTTCCAGAAGTGCCTTCTTTATTTGATTACTTTGGTGTGGTTATCAATGCAGAAACACATTTTTCCCCACTCCTATCAATAAAATAATTGTATTAAATAATACAAAAGTTTTATTGTGTGCAGGGCCAGATGAAGAAATCATAGTCCCTGGCCAAACAATAGCCTAGGCCAATGAAGCGACACACAGATTACAATATTAGGAGGAAATAGATATATCAAAGGCTATAGTAGGCTACTAAATACACTCTCCAGTGACACTGACTCCCCCATTATGAAGATGAAGCCATAGGCTACACACTGGTGATGGCCGATACACTTGTCGTGGCAAGTGCTTCTGTTAGCTACAAATTGGGAGATGTTGAAAACATTGTTTCTATTGGTTCTACATACGTCTCTTTTCAGCAGTAGGCATTTGCTATCCAGACTGTATGTTTTTTACCACGATTGTATTTAGACATTTGAAAAAGGCAAACTAAAGCCGCAACCAACCATAGAAATACAATCCATGATGGCAGTCCCCATTCAAGTAAGGACTGGCAGCCATTGCTACAGTAGCGTTCCCATGAGTTTAACAGTCAAATTGTCTGGGTAAGAGGTTCCAAAACCCTTCTATGGATTATATGTCTATGGTCACAACTCTATGCCAAGGTACATTGAAGCTGTTCTGGCAGCTCTTGGTGGCCAAATACCGTAGTAAGACACTATGTTGGTGTTTCCATTATTTTGGCAGCTAACTGTATGTGCTGGTGGTAAAACATATACAACAGATATTTTTAGAAGTATTACCCTCTGAACATATGGTTGTTATTCATTAAAGTTTACCACCGCAGTCCGCGATAAATTAACAGCTGTTTAATTGCCTTATTGATTCATTGACTAAATAGATGCATGAATCATACTCGGGATTTTAATTGTGTTTATTGTTTATGTTTTGTTACTCTCGGTTTTGGAAAACAGCAAGCTAGATCTACTCAGAGTTTTCTAAAGCTGGCCAGCTTCCACTATCTTTCCATTCCTTCCTGTGTGACCAAAGGATGTTTTCTGGTGTATTTTGAACGTTGAGAGCAAGCTCCTGTGGTTGCATTAAAACAACAACATTCTGCCTCTCGGGCCACATTTGGGCTTGGGCCCAGCGGCTTCCCCTGTAAAGCCCAGCATTAATCCAGCCCTGAATGTGAGTGAAGTTTCAAATACAGTGCCTTGCGAAAGTATTCGGCCCCCTTGAACTTTGCGACCTTTTGCCACATTTCAGGCTTCAAACATAAAGATATAAAACTGTATTTTTTTGTGAAGAATCAACAACAAGTGGGACACAATCATGAAGTGGAACGACATTTATTGGATATTTCAAACTTTTTTAACAAATCAAAAACTGAAAAATTGGGCGTGCAAAATTATTCAGCCCCCTTAAGTTAATACTTTGTAGCGCCACCTTTTGCTGCGATTACAGCTGTAAGTCGCTTGGGGTATGTCTCTATCAGTTTTGCACATCGAGAGACTGACATTTTTTCCCATTCCTCCTTGCAAAACAGCTCGAGCTCAGTGAGGTTGGATGGAGAGCATTTGTGAACAGCAGTTTTCAGTTCTTTCCACAGATTCTCGATTGGATTCAGGTCTGGACTTTGACTTGGCCATTCTAACACCTGGATATGTTTATTTTTGAACCATTCCATTGTAGATTTTGCTTTATGTTTTGGATCATTGTCTTGTTGGAAGACAAATCTCCGTCCCAGTCTCAGGTCTTTTGCAGACTCCATCAGGTTTTCTTCCAGAATGGTCCTGTATTTGGCTTCATCCATCTTCCCATCAATTTTAACCATCTTCCCTGTCCCTGCTGAAGAAAAGCAGGCCCAAACCATGATGCTGCCACCACCATGTTTGACAGTGGGGATGGTGTGTTCAAGGTGATGAGCTGTGTTGCTTTTACGGCAAACATAACGTTTTGCATTGTTGCCAAAAAGTTCAATTTTGGTTTCACCTGACCAGAGCACCTTCTTCCACATGTTTGGTGTGTCTCCCAGGTGGCTTGTGGCAAACTTTAACCGACACTTTTTATGGATATCTTTAAGAAATGGCTTTCTTCTTGCCACTCTTCCATAAAGGCCAGATTTGTGCAATATACGACTGATTGTTGTCCTATGGACAGAGTCTCCCACCTCAGCTGTAGATCTCTGCAGTTCATCCAGAGTGATCATGGGCCTCTTGGCTGCATCTCTGATCAGTCTTCTCCTTGTATGAGCTGAAAGTTTAGAGGGACTGCCAGGTCTTGGTAGATTTGCAGTGGTCTGATACTCCTTCCATTTCAATATTATCACTTGCAAAGTGCTCCTTGGGATGTTTAAAGCTTGGGAAATCTTTTTGTATCCAAATCCGGCTTTAAACTTCTTCACAACAGTATCTCGGACCTGCCTGGTGTGTTCCTTGTTCTTCATGATGCTCTCTGCGCTTTTAACGGACCTCTGAGACTATCACAGTGCAGGTGCATTTATACGGAGACTTGATTACACACAGGTGGATTGTATTTATCATCATTAGTCATTTAGGTCAACATTGGATCATTCAGAGATCCTCACTGAACTTCTGGAGAGAGTTTGCTGCACTGAAAGTAAAGGGGCTGAATAATTTTGCACGCCCAATTTTTCAGTTTTTGTTTTGTTAAAAAAGTTTGAAATATCCAATAAATGTCGTTCCACTTCATGATTGTGTCCCACTTGTTGTTGATTCTTCACAAAAAAATACAGTTTTATATCTTTATGTTTGAAGCCTGAAATGTGGCAAAAGGTCGCAAAGTTCAAGGGGGCCGAATACTTTCGCAAGGCACTGTACATTTGTAATTTCTTTTGCACAAAACAACACATTTAATTAATCAAATATTCCATCAGTTGTCTTCCTCGAATGAAGCGGATGATGATGCAGTTTTCTGACAGGGAGGGAGGGAATCGGATTTGATTGGTCCTCAACTCGCAGCTCAGACACTTCATTCCGGATAAATGTAGTAAGCCCTGAGCATGCCCCGGTGCGGGTTAGATTTGAACAATTCGTTGACATAGAAATATACCTGGCTAAAATGTGAGCCACCACAAAACAGATAGCTAGGTGAGATTGGGTTTGAGTAACAACAGTTTAAATCAATAGGATTTTGAATGATTGTGTTACTACAGGTTTGTTTCTATGCCTGCACCCATGAACAAGCTTTTGAATATACAGAATAAACTAAATAACAGAGTTGCTTCCTTTGATGTTCGCTAGTAGACATTATTTTATTCAATAGGCTGGATCCACTTCCACCTATCAATGGTCCATTGATCTCTCTATAGATTACAAGTCAGACAGCCTGTGGCAACAGCCCAGTGATTCTGTACATACATACTAGTACTTCCAGTTCCTCTGTTCACACTGATCCTCTCTATATCTCCTCACCAGTCACCCTTCCCCTCCCCCATACACATCCATCAGCCCAGGGCCCACACTCACACACATGCACGGACGCACACTCACACTTGCACAGACTCACACACACTCACACTCACACACTTACACGGACACACACACACACACACTAGAGCTGTCAACAGCTCACCAGCAGCTATTGAGCTGACATTCGGTTTGGACAAGCAGTTGTTCAACAGAAAAGTATCCATTTAGGTGTGAGAGGAGGGAAGCATCAATGGTTTGGCGAGACCTAATAGCAGTCAACCATCTGAGGTCCAGAACTCTGACCACTTTAGGGCTGATTTCTGATCCAGACTGGTTCTTTGTCCCGCTACTATAGCTTGTGAATACAGTATGATATATAGTGTGTGTGTGTTGGGAAGGTACCGTAAGTAAGCATTTCACTGTTAGTCTACACCTGTTGTTTACAACGCATGCAACGAATACAATTTGATTAGATGATAATACCAGGGTTGGAGTCAATTCAATGGAGTAAAGGGAAGAACTAATGTTACAATTCAGGAAATGAAAAGCGTAATTTATTTTCAATAAGGATTTTTTCAGTTCTTGAAATGGAATTGACCCTGGACAAGGTCTGAGACAACCCTCCTGGTCTACTCTCTCCCACTCCCTGTACTCCTGTCCTAAACACGTCTCCCTGTACTCCTGTCATAAACACGTCTCCCTGTACTCCTGTCCTAAACACGTCTCCCTGTACTCCTGTCCTAAACACGTCTCCCTGTACTCCTGTCCTAAACACGTCTCCATGTACTCCTGTCCTAAACATGTCTCCCTGTACTCCTGTCCTAAACATGTCTCCATGTACTCCTGTCCTAAACACGACTCCCTATTCTCCTGCCCTAAACACATTTGTCTGATATTTCCAAGTCCATAGACCCTTTTCTTAACATCGTTTGATCAGGGAAATGTGTTGGCATTTAGTTTGCCGCCCTGAGTCCTTTCCTGATCTGTGTTATGACTAAACAAGCTTTCAGACTGACATATTGACGGCAGCTGAGTTGCCATACCATGATAGCAGCAGTGTTTGTGTTTGTGTGTGTGTGTACCTCATTGTGCAAGCCTAAGCTTACCTTCTCTGTTTCACCACACACTCAGCGGCTGTACGTTTTGTTAGTGAAGTGTTGAATCGAGCCTTGTTATGCTCAGCGGAATCATGAGGCCATTAGCAAGGACCTGCTGAGTGCAAATGATCCCATTAGGAGAAACAGGTCTCTCTTTCTCTCTCTCTCTCTGTTTCACTCTCTCCCTCTTTCTCTCTCTTCTCTCCCTCCTTTTCCATTTCTCTCCCTCCTTCCTTCCCTGTCCCGCTCTCTCCCTTCCTCTCTCTCTCTCTCTCTCTCGCTCCCTCTCTCTCCCCTCCCTCCCTCCCTTCCTCTCTCTCTCTCTCGCTCCCTCTCTCTCCCCTCCCTCCCTTCCTCTCTCCCCCTCCGCCATGTCTTTTTTGTCCTTCCCGCCTCCCCTCTGACAATCCCACTTCTATGTGCAATCCATAAAGCATTTTTTTGTTGAAAAGGCAAGACTATTCACATTTTTCAAAGCAATTACGGGAGAGACAATCAACAGCAACAAGACGACGCATGTTCCTCTGAAAGAGGGTAATTTATCCTTCAAATGTTAAATAGTACTAAAATATAGTCGGAGGAGACGGACACCAATGAATTTCAATGCACTCTCAAACTGTCATGAGGTTGTGTTGGCAGACGGCTGTATTTTGGATCCTCTCAGGGTACTGTTTGCAGGCTTGTGGCATTTTAAGTGGGCTGCCAGTATCGCCCCGTCGCGGCCCGCCGCATAGTCGATACACTTCACAGAATTTTAAGTGGCAGAAGCAATCCTTGAGAACAGTTTTGTAATGATCCTTTTAAGACGCTGTCAAGTAAATTGTTATCATTAGGTGTCAAGGTCAACAAATGCAATCCAGAGATGTTGACTTGCTAAATGTGAAAGTGTTTTAGTTTTCATTCATGTGGCCGTATCAGTGTGAATGTTAACTGAGGTGGGTGATGGTTTCTTTGTTGTGGATGAGGGGTTATTTCCTGGGGGGGGGGGGGGGGGGTAGATACAGTAATGGCTTTCCTAGAACGTTGGTATAGTATAGTACTAGTGTCTGTGTTATGAATGGCCAACTGAGATAGATAGTGAAGTCACTGTGCGAGAGAGAGAGAGAGAGGGAGAGAGAGAGAGAGAGAGAGAGAGAGAGAGATGAAGAGAAATGGTGGATGAGAGGGAGGGAGAGAGAGAGAGAAATGGTGGATGAGAGGGAGGGAGAGAGAGAGAAAAATGGTGGATGAGAGGGGGGGAGGGAGAGAGAGAGAAATGGTGGATGAGAGGGGGGGAGGGAGAGAGAGAGAAATGGTGGATGAGAGGGAGGGAGGGAGGGAGAAATGGTGGATGAGAGGGAGGGAGAGAGAGAGAAATGGTGGATGAGAGGGAGGGAGAGAGAGAGAAATGGTGGATGAGAGGGAGAGAGAGAGAGAGAAATGGTGGATGAGAGGGAGAGAGAGCGAGAAATGGTGGATGAGAGGCAGGGAGAGAGAGAGAAATGGTGGATGAGAGGGAGGG
Organism: Oncorhynchus clarkii lewisi; assembly: GCF_045791955.1. NCBI lineage: Eukaryota > Metazoa > Chordata > Actinopteri > Salmoniformes > Salmonidae > Oncorhynchus > Oncorhynchus clarkii. The sequence goes on along the minus strand of NC_092151.1, from coordinate 60,522,117 downwards.
AGAGAGAGAAATGGTGGATGAGGGGGAGGGAGGGAGAGAGAGAGAAATGGTGGATGAGAGGGAGGGAGAGAGAGAGAGAAATGGTGGATGAGCGGGGGGAGAGAGAGAAATGGTGGATGAGCGGGGGGGGGGGAGAGAGAGAAATGGTGGATGAGAGGGAGGGAGGGAGGGAGAGAGAAATGGTGGATGAGAGGGAGGGAGAGAGAGAGAAATGGTGGATGAGAGGGAGGGAGGGAGCAAGAGAGCGAGAAATGGTGGATGAGAGGGAGGGAGAGAGAGAGAAATGGTGGATGAGAGGGAGGGAGAGCGAGAGAAATGGTGGATGAGAGAGAGAAATGGTGGATGAAAGCTAGGGAAAGAGAGAAATGGTGGATGAGAGGGAGGGAGGGAGAGAGAGAGAGAAATGGTGGATGAGAGGGAGGGAGAGAGAGAAATGATGGATGAGCGGGAGGGAGTGAGAGAGAAATGGTGGATGAGCGGGAGGGAGAGAGAGAGAAACGGTGGATGAGAGGGAAGGAGAGAAAGAGAGAAATGGTGTATGAGAGGGAGGGAGAGAGACAGAGAGAAATGGTGGATGAAAGGGAGGGGGAGAGAGAGAAATGGTGGATGAGAGGGAGGGAGGGAGAGAGAAATGGTGGATGAGCGGAGGGAGAGAGAGGGAAATGGTGGATGAGAGGGAGGGAGAGAGAGAGAAATGGTGGATGAGAGGGAGGGAGAGAGAGAGAAATGTGGATGAGCGGGGGGAGAGAGAGAGAAATGGTGGATGAGAGGGAGGGAGAGAGAGAAATGGTGGATGAGAGGGAGTTAGAGAGAGAGAAATGGTGGATGAGAGGGAGGGAGAGAGAGAGAGAAATGGTGGATGAGAGGGAGGGAGAGAGAGAGAGAAATGGTGGATGAGCGGGGGGAGTGAGAGAAATGGTGGATGAGAGGGGGGAGAGAGAAATGGTGGATGAGAGGGAGGGAGAGAGAGAGAAATGGTGGATGAGAGGGAGGGAGGGAGAGAGAGAGAGAGAGAGAAATGGTGGATGAAAGGGAGGGAGAGAGAGAGAAATGGTGGATGAAAGGGAGGGAGAGAGAGAGAAATGGTGGATGAGAGGGGGGAGAGAGAGAGAAATGGTGGATGAGAGGGAGGGAGAGAGAGAGAAATTGTGGATGAGAGGGAGGGAGGGAGAGAGAGATAGAGAAATGGTGGATGAAAGGGAGGGAGAGAGAGAGAAATGGTGGATGAGAGAGAGGGAGAGAGAGAGAAATGGTGGATGAGGGGGAGGGAGGGAGAGAGAGAGAAATGGTGGATGAAAGGGAGGGAGAGAGAGAGAAATGGTGGATGAGAGGGAGGGAGGGAGGGAGAGAGAGAGAGAGAAATGGTGGATGAGAGGGAGGGAGACAGAGAGAAATGGTGGATGAGCGGGAGGGAGAGAGAGAGAAATGGTGGATGAGCGGGAGGGAGAGAGAGAGAAATGGTGGATGAGAGGGAGGGAGAAAAAGAGAGAAATGGTGGATGAGAGGGAGGGAGAGAGAGAAATGGTGGATGAGAGGGAGGGAGAGAGAGAGAGAAATGGTGGATGAGAGGGAGGGAGAGAGAGAGAGAAATGGTGGATGAGAGGGGGGAGAGAGAAATGGTGGATGAGAGGGAGGGAGAGAGAGAGAAATGGTGGATGAGAGGGAGGGAGGGAGAGAGAGAGAGAGAGAGAAATGGTGGATGAAAGGGAGCGAGAGAGAGAGAGAAATGGTGGATGAGAGGGAGGGAGAGAGAGAGAAATGGTGGATGAGAGGGAGGGAGGGAGAGAGAGATAGAGAAATGGTGGATGAAAGGGAGGGAGAGAGAGAAATGGTGGATGAGAGGGAGTTAGAGAGAGAGAAATGGTGGATGAGAGGGAGGGAGAGAGAGAGAGAGAAATGGTGGATGAGAGGGAGGGAGAGAGAGAGAAATGGTGGATGAGAGGGAGGGAGGGAGGGAGAGAGAGAGAAATGGTGGATGAGAGGGAGGGAGAGAGAGAGAAATGGTGGATGAGAGGGAGGGAGAGAGAGAGAAATGGTGGATGAGAGGGAGGGAGAGAAAGAGAGAAATGGTGGATGAGAGGGAGGGATAGAGAGAAATGGTGGATGAAAGGGAGGCAGAGAGAGAGAAATGGTGGATGAGAGGGAGGGAGAGAGAGAGAAATGGTGGATGAGAGGGAGGGAGAGAGAGAAATGGTGGCTGAGAGGGAGGGAGGGAGAGAGAGAGAGAAATGGTGGATGAGAGGGAGGGAGAGAGAGAGAGAGAGAAATGGTGGATGAGCGGGGGGAGAGAGAGAAATGGTGGATGGGCGGGGGGGAGAGAGAGAAATGGTGGATGAGAGGGAGGGAGGGAGAGAGAAATGGTGGATGAGAGGGAGGGAGAGAGAGAGAAATGGTGAATGAGAGGGAGGGAGAGAGAGAGAAATGGTGGATGAGAGGGAGGGAGAGAGAGAAATGGTGGATGAGAGGGAGGGAGGGAGAGAGAGAGAGAAATGGTGGATGAAAGGGAGGGAGAGAGAGAGAAATGGTGGATGAGAGGGAGGGAGAGAGAGAGAAATGGTGGATGAGAGGGAGGGAGAGAGAGAAATGGTGGATGAGAGGGAGGGAGGGAGAGAGAGAGAGAAATGGTGGATGAAAGGGAGGGAGAGAGAGAGAAATGGTGGTCGAGAGGGAGGGAGGGAGAGAGAGATTAATGGTGGATGAGAGGGAGGGAGAGAGAGATAAATGGTGGATGAGGGGGAGGGAGAGAGAGAGAGAGAAATGGTGGATGCGAGGGAGGGAGAGAGAGAGAAATGGTGGATGAGCGGGAGGGAGAGAGAAATGGTGGATGAGCGGGAGGGAGAGAGAGAGAAATGGTGGGTGAGAGGGAGGGAGAGAGAGAGAAATGGTGGATGAGCGGGGGGAGAAAGAGAGAGAGAGAAATGGTGGATGAGAGGGAGGGAGAGAGAGAGAGAAATGGTGGATGAGAGGGAGGGAGAGAGAGAGAGAGAAATTGTGGATGAAAGGGAGGGAGAGAGAGAGAAATTGTGGATGAGAGGGAGGGAGAGAGAGAGAGAAATGATGGATGAGAGGGAGGGAGAGAGAGATAAATGGTGGATGAGCGAGAGGGAGAGAGAGAGAAATGGTGGATGAGTGGGAGGGAGAGAGAGAGAAATGGTGGATGAGAGGGAGGTATAGAAAGAGAGAAATGGTGGATGAGAGGGAGGGAGAGAGAGAGAGAAAAATGGTGGATGAAAGGGAGGGAGAGAGAGAGAAATGGTGGATGAGAGGGAGGGAGGGAGAGAGAAATGGTGGATGAGAGGGAGGGAGAGAGAGAAATGGTGGATGAGAGGAAAGGGAGAGAGAGAGAAATGGTGGATGAAAGGGAGGGAGAGAGAGAGAAATGGTGGATGAGAGGGAGGGAGAGAGAGAGAAATGGTGGATGAGAGGGAGGGAGGGAGAGAGAGATAGAGAAATGGTGGATGAAAGGGAGGGAGAAAGAGAGAAATGGTGGATGAGAGAGAGGGGGAGAGAGAGACATGGTGGATGAGAGGGAGGGAGGGAGGGAGAGAGAGAGAAGTGGTGGATGAGAGGGAGGGAGAGAGAGAGAAATGGTGGATGAGCGGGAGGGAGAGAGAGAGAAATGGTGGATGAGAGGGAGGGAGAGAAAGAGAGAAATGGTGGATGAGAGGGAGGGAGAGAGAGAAATGGTGGATGAAAGGGAGGGAGAGAGAGAGAAATGGTGGATGAGAGGGAGGGAGAGAGAGAGAAATGGTGGATGAGAGAGAGAAATGGTGGATGGGCGGGGGGGAGAGAGAGAAATGGTGGATGAGAAGGAGGGAGGGAGAGAGAAATGGTGGATGAGAGGGAGGGAGAGAAAGAGAAATGGTGGATGAGAGGGAGGGAGGGAGAGAGAGAGAGAAATGGTGGATGAAAGGGAGGGAGAGAGAGAGAAATGGTGGATGAGAGGGAGGGAGGGAGGGAGAGAGAGAGAGAGAAATGGTGGATGAAGAGGGAGGGAGACAGAGAGAAATGGTGGATGAGCGGGAGGGAGAGAGAGAGAAATGGTGGATGAGCGGGAGGGAGAGAGAGAGAAATGGTGGATGAGAGGGAGGGAGAAAGAGAGAAATGGTGGATGAGAGGGAGGGAGAGAGAGAAATGGTGGATGAGAGGGAGGGAGAGAGAGAGAGAAATGGTGGATGAGCGGGGGGAGTGAGAGAAATGGTGGATGAGAGGGGGGAGAGAGAAATGGTGGATGAGAGGGAGGGAGAGAGAGAGAAATGGTGGATGAGAGGGAAGGAGGGAGAGAGAGAGAGAGAAATGGTGGATGAAAGGGAGGGAGAGAGAGAGAAATGGTGGATGAGCGGGGGGAGTGAGAGAAATGGTGGATGAGAGGGGGGAGAGAGAAATGGTGGATGAGAGGGAGGGAGAGAGAGAGAAATGGTGGATGAGAGGGAGGGAGGGAAAGAGAGAGAGAGAAATGGTGGATGAAAGGGAGGGAGAGAGAGAGAAATGGTGGATGAGAGGGAGGGAGAGAGAGAGAAATGGTGGATGAGAGGGAGTGAGAGAGAGAGAAATGGTGGATGAGAGGGAGGGAGGGAGAGATAGAGAGAAATGGTGGATGAAAGGGAGGGAGAGAGAGAGAAATGGTGGTCGAGAGGGAGGGAGGGAGAGAGAGATTAATGGTGGATGAGAGGGAGGGAGAGAGAGATAAATGGTGGAATAGGGGGAGGGAGAGAGAGAGAGAGAAATGGTGGATGAGAGGGAGGGAGAGAGAGAGAAATGGTGGATGAGCGGGAGGGAGAGAGAAATGGTGGATGAGTGGGAGGGAGAGAGAGAGAAATGGTGGATGAGAGGGAGGGAGAGAGAGAGATATGGTGGATGAGCGGGGGGAGAAAGAGAGAGAGAGAAATGGTGGATGAGAGGGAGGGAGGGAGAGAGAGAGAGAGAAATGGTGGATGAGAGGGAGGGAGACAGAGAGAAATGGTGGATGAGCGGGAGGGAGAGAGAGAGAAATGGTGGATGAGCGGGAGGGAGAGAGAGAGAAATGGTGGATGAGAGGGAGGGAGAAAAAGAGAGAAATGGTGGATGAGAGGGAGGGAGAGAGAGACATGGTGGATGAGAGGGAGGGAGAGAGAGAGAGAAATGGTGGATGAGAGGGAGGGAGAGAGAGTGAGAAATGGTGGATGAGCGGGGGGAGTGAGAGAAATGGTGGATGAGAGGGGGGAGAGAGAAATGGTGGATGAGAGGGAGGGAGAGAGAGAGAAATGGTGGATGATAGGGAAGGAGGGAGAGAGAGAGAGAGAAATGGTGGATGAAAGGGAGGGAGAGAGAGAGAAATGGTGGATGAGCGGGGGGAGTGAGAGAAATGGTGGATGAGAGGGGGGAGAGAGAAATGGTGGATGAGAGGGAGGGAGAGAGAGAGAAATGGTGGATGAGAGGGAGGGAGGGAGAGAGAGAGAGAGAAATGGTGGATGAAAGGGAGGGAGAGAGAGAGAAATGGTGGATGAGAGGGAGGGAGAGAGAGAGAAATTATGGATGAGAGGGAGGGAGAGAGAGAGAAATGGTGGATGAGAGGGAGGGAGGGAGAGATAGAGAGAAATGGTGGATGAAAGGGAGGGAGAGAGAGAGAAATGGTGGTCGAGAGGGAGGGAGGGAGAGAGAGATTAATGGTGGATGAGAGGGAGGGAGAGAGAGATAAATGGTGGAATAGGGGGAGGGAGAGAGAGAGAGAGAAATGGTGGATGAGAGGGAGGGAGAGAGAGAGAAATGGTGGATGAGCGGGAGGGAGAGAGAAATGGTGGATGAGTGGGAGGGAGAGAGAGAGATATGGTGGATGAGCGGGGGGAGAAAGAGAGAGAGAGAAATGGTGGATGAGAGGGAGGGAGGGAGAGAGAGAGAAATGGTGGATGAGAGGGAGGGAGAGAGAGAGAGAGAAATTGTGGATGAAAGGGAGGGAGAGAGAGAGAAATTGTGGATGAGAGGGAGGGAGAGAGAGAGAGAAATGATGGATGAGAGGGAGGGAGAGAGAGATAAATGGTGGATGAGCGGGAGGGAGAGAGAGAGAAATGGTGGATGAGTGGGAGGGATAGAGAGAGAAATGGTGGATGAGAGGGAGGTATAGAAAGAGAGAAATGGTGGATGAGAGGGAGGGAGAGAGAGAGAGAAAAATGGTGGATGAAAGGGAGGGAGAGAGAGAGAAATGGTGGATGAGAGGGAGGGAGGGAGAGAGAGAGAAATGGTGGATGAAAGGGAGGGAGAGAGAGAGAAATGGTGGATGAGAGGGAGGGAGGGAGGGAGAGAGAGAGAAATGGTGGATGAGAGGGAGGGAGAGAGAGAGAAATGGTGGATGAGCGGGAGGGAGAGAGAGAGAAATGGTGGATGAGAGGGAGGGAGAGAAAGAGAGAAATGGTGGATGAGAGGGAGGGATAGAGAGAAATTGTGGATGAAAGGGAGGGAGAGAGAGAGAAATGGTGGATGAGAGGGAGGGAGAGAGAGAGAAATGGTGGATGAGAGAGAGGGAGAGAGAGAAATGGTGGCTGAGAGGGAGGGAGGGAGAGAGAGAGAGAAATGGTGGATGAGAGGGAGGGGAGAGAGAGAGAGAAATGGTGGATGAGCGGGGGAGAGAGAGAAATGGTGGATGGGCAGGGGGGAGAGAGAGAAATGGTGGATGAGAGGGAGGGAGGGAGAGAGAAATGGTGGTTGAGAGGGAGGGAGAGAGAGAGAAATGGTGGATGAGAGGGAGGGAGGGAGAGAGAGAGAGAAATGGTGGATGAAAGGGAGGGAGAGAGAGAGAAATGGTGGATGAGAGGGAGGGAGAGAGAGAGAAATGGTGGATGAGAGGGAGGGAGAGAGAGAGAAATGGTGGATGAGAGGGAGGGAGGGAGAGAGAAATGGTGGATGAGAGGGAGGGAGAGAGAGAAATGGTGGATGAGATGAAAGGGAGAGAGAGAGAAATGGTGGATGAAAGGGAGGGAGAGAGAGAGAAATGGTGGATGAGAGGGAGGGAGAGAGAGAGAAATGGTGGATGAGAGGGAGGGAGGGAGAGAGAGATAGAGAAATTGTGGATGAAAGTGAGGGAGAAAGAGAGAAATGGTGGATGAGAGAGAGGGGGAGAGAGAGACATGGTGGATGAGAGGGAGGGAGGGAGGGAGGGAGAGAGAGAGAAATGGTGGATGAGAGGGAGGGAGAGAGAGAGAAATGGTGGATGAGCGGGAGGGAGAGAGAGAGAAATGGTGGATGAGAGGGAGGGAGAGAAAGAGAGAAATGGTGGATGAGAGGGAGGGAGAGAGAGAAATGGTGGATGAAAGGGAGGGAGAGAGAGAGAAATGGTGGATGAGAGGGAGGTAGAGAGAGAGAAATGGTGGATGAGAGGGAGGGAGAGACAGAGAGAAATGGTGGATGAGAGGGAGGGAGAGAGAGAGAGAAATGGTGGACTAGCGGGGGGAGAGAGAGAAATGGTGGATGGGCGGGGGGGAGAGAGAGAAATGGTGGATGAGAGGGAGGGAGGGAGAGAGAAATGGTGGGTGAGAGAGAGGGAGAGAGAGAGAAATGGTGGATGAGAGGGAGGGAGGGAGAGAGAGAGAGAAATGGTGGATGAAAGGGAGGGAGAGAGAGAGAAATGGTGGATGAGAGGGAGGGAGGGAGGAGAGAGAGAGAGAGAGAGAAATGGTGGATGAGAGGGAGGGAGACAGAGAGAAATGGTGGATGAGCGGGAGGGAGAGAGAGAGAAATGGTGGATGAGCGGGAGGGAGAGAGAGAGAAATTGTGGATGAGAGGGAGGGAGAAAAAGAGATAAATGGTGGATGAGAGGGAGGGAGAGAGAGAAATGGTGGATGAGAGGGAGGGAGAGAGAGAGAGAAATGGTGGATGAGAGGGAGGGAGAGAGAGAGAGAAATGGTGGATGAGCGGGGGGAGTGAGAGAAATGGTGGATGAGAGGGGGAGAGAGAAATGGTGGATGAGAGGGAGGGAGAGAGAGAGAAATGGTGGATGAGAGGGAGGGAGGGAGAGAGAGAGAGAGAAATGGTGGATGAAAGGGAGGAAGAGAGAGAGAAATGGTGGATGAGCGGGGGGAGTGAGAGAAATGGTGGATGAGAGGGGGGAGAGAGAAATGGTGGATGAGAGGGAGGGAGAGAGAGAGAAATGGTGGATGAGAGGGAGGGAGGGAGAGAGAGAGAGAGAAACGGTGGATGAAAGGGAGGGAGAGAGAGAGAAATGGTGGATGAGAGGGAGGGAGACAGAGAGAAATGGTGGATGAGAGGGAGGGAGGGAGAGAGAGATAGAGAAATGGTGGATGAAAGGGAGGGAGAGAGAGAGAAATGGTGGATGAGAGAGAGGGAGAGAGAGAGAAATGGTGGATGAGAGGGAGGGAGGGAGAGAGAGAGAAATGGTGGATGAAAGGGAGGGAGAGAGAGAGAATTGGTGGATGAGAGGGAGGGAGGGAGGGAGAGAGAGAGAAATGGTGGATGAGAGGGAGGGAGAGAGAGAGAAATGGTGGATGAGCGGGAGGGAGAGAGAGAGAAATGGTGGATGAGAGGGAGGGAGAGAGAGAGAATTGGTGGGTTAGAGGGAGGGAGAGAGAGAGAAATGGTGGTCGAGAGGGAGGGAGGGAGAGAGAGATTAATGGTGGATGAGAGGGAGGGAGAGAGAGATAAATGGTGGATGAGGGGGAGGGAGAGAGAGAGAGAGAAATGGTGGATGAGAGGGAGGGAGAGAGAGAGAAATGGTGGATGAGCGGGAGGGAGAGAGAAATGGTGGATGAGCGGGAGGGAGAGAGAGAGAAATGGTGGGTGAGAGGGAGGGAGAGAGAGAGAAATGGTGGATGAGCGGGGGGAGAAAGAGAGAGAGAAAAATGGTGGATGAGAGGGAGGGAGAGAGAGAGAGAAATGGTGGATGAGAGGGAGGGAGAGAGAGAGAGAGAAATTGTGGATGAAAGGGAGGGAGAGAGAGAGAAATTGTGGATGAGAGGGAGGGAGAGAGAGAGAGAAATGATGGATGAGAGGGAGGGAGAGAGAGATAAATGGTGGATGAGCGAGCGGGAGGGAGAGAGAGAGAAATGGTGGATGAGTGGGAGGGAGAGAGA